>NC_056552.1:3422110-3722110 GCF_910596095.1 Thunnus maccoyii
CCGTCAGGTTGAGTGTGTCTGTCAAGACCCAGCAAACACACGAAAACACGAAGTGTGATATAAACGTTATATACATTTAGAGTGCTGAAAATGCGCTTCAGATGTTTGGATAAGTCAGCTGGAACATTACAATACAGCCCTCAGAAGGTAGGGGCATTCTTTGTGGCATGTTGTGTGTTGTATAACATCCCAATACATCATGGTTGTCTCTTTGAAATAAATGAGGACACAGTACAGGACTTTAGAAGGCGTGATGCTGAACTGCATATGCCGATGCCAATGAATGAAATACACCAGCAGCAGTACAGGTGCAGAGGGATCAGCTGGCAGAAGAGCTGCTTCATCTGTAGCCTGGTAAGCAAAATGACTGTTTTGATTGAAAAAATTAGTCCAAATATTGCATTTATTTGGACATTTTAAATTACATAACATTTTAAAAATGTTATGTTAAATTGCCAACCCGGGCATTCACTGTTATCAGAGTTACCCAAGTGCAAAGAGAGGCAGAACACTGAGGAACCAGTTCAAGTGATTTATTCACCTGGAAAACAAAAAAAACACTACAGCTAACAAAGCTATCTAACTAAGTACTGGCGTCAAACTACGGCGCAGAATATAACAAACAGAATTAAGATAGGCTAACTTCTGTGACAGGCAGTTACTCACTAATGAAAGCAGTCTTGAAGATTTAGCAACCAGAACACACTAATAGAGGGTATATATATGCTCAAGGAAACAGGTGAAAACATTGATTCAGCTAAAGAAGGTATTGGCTTCCACTACGATGAACAGCTCCTAGCTGCTGCCTGCAGCAGGATGAGCACCTTGGAGAGCACCGCTGTGCACAGTGTTGTGTATGATGATTTCTTTGGACTGCAATCTTATTTTAATTATGTTGCAGTTTGTCCTGTTATCTCACATACAGATCAGAGAAGTCTGAAGAAAGATATGTGTAGCCCTTCACACAAAGCTAAATAAGATACTCCTTTGATGTGATCAAATGTCTGATATCAGTCAAAAATAATCAGGAAGTGTTCACAACCTATGCAACCTGAATACTTCAGTAAACTCTAAAACAGAGTGTTTTAACTCCACCTGTCCTGTGTGCTCAGTGTGCTGATAAATGCATTAAACGTAAACCAATGACTGTAGAGTAAGAATGTTTCATTGATGTTTTTAGATCTTGTGTTTTGTACTTAATTGTATTTCTTACCAATTTTTTATGTCTCATTGTCACCATGTTGTGAGCAATTTCTAACAGGTACATATATAACATCTATCTGCTGCTCATCTTTGTGTACTTTTATGTATTCTATTGATTTATTTAGTACATCATTTACCTTTCTATCTTTGTTTGATCTGTTCTTTTGCACTAGATGTTTGTCTGATGGCTGTTGTTTAGATGTTGTGAGGTGTTTGTCATGATTGATGAAAGCAGTTCTGCATACTCTCAAGGCCAAAGACTGATTTCCCCTTTCGGGAACAATAAAGATAATCTTATCTTATTTTATCCTATATCCATCAATGAGCACCAAAATCAGATATAAGAGTGTGCTTCAATCTCTTTCTGTTAATTTTAAGATTGTCCTGAAATGACTGGTTAGCATGATGAGGGTTTTTGGGTGGATCTGCCTTTCTCTGTGACATGCAGAGGACTCAGCACATCTCAATCTGCATCCCATAGCACTTGGTTTGAAGTGACAATGTGATACAGACATGAAATGTCCTAAAATAAGGTGTAATATATGGGTTAAGGATGAGTGTGCTGATGTTTTTTCTGCACCAAAGCCCTTTGTAGTGAATGGCAACAAGGAGGAGACTTAGGTCATTAAATTATTGTTTGTTTGAAATTTTAGTTTATGAAATTTGACTCAACCACACACCTTTTGTGCCAAATCAAAAGGACTAATTTTGTTTTCAAGGAGGAGCACTGGTTTAGGGTTCATCTGTTAATTCTGCTTTTTTTTTTTTCTCCAATTATTTTTTGTGGTTGAAGTAAAATTGAAAGGTTTGAACATAGCCTCTGTGAACTTTTGCCTGAACTAAAAATGACAATAAATATGTTTCAATTTCCACCAAAAAGGCGTTCATGTGTCTTTTTGTGGGAGTGTCAAACCTTGATCTTGTCGAGGGATGTGAAGAAAGTGTCATCAAAACAACAGGATAACAAAATGTTACAATCTTTGTAGAAACAGATTTCCATATGTGATGTGAGGGAAATTATTATATGAATATGTACAAAGGCTTGTGTGAAAGATTAAAATGCTTAGTGAAAGTTATAGAAACCATGCTTGTGTGTCTGAACAGTATTTTCCCATGTGGAAGAAGAACAAACATCATCTGTTCATGCTGATATGCTGTCATGTCTGTTTGAGTGAAACCACATACAGATCAGTCTCAACCACACCTCCGGGCTGTTGAGAAAGAGATAAGGAATTATTTGTCCCACTCTTTGGGCCTATTGCCACGACAGTGGTTATGTACACTAATAATAACGATGGAAGATTTAGACATAATTATACTTTGTCAAAAGATGATTTTACATCTCATTCACCTTGTACTTGCAAATGTGAGAGAAGCTGACATGGCTAAAAAGAAGTCAGATGGGTCAAGAGCACTGGAAAAAATGCCACTTCAAAAATAGGTTAAAAAATTGAATACAAGGTGTTTTTTGCTCATAGTAAGTAAAAAAAAAAAAATCTGCCAATGGAACAAGTGAAAATTCGCTTGTTAAGATTTCTTGAAATAAGATGTGATATTTAAGCCTTTTAATAAATTAGCTGGGAAAACTCATTTTGAGCTATATTTTACTAGTATTAGGAAGTGTTGTGTGTCATAATAAGGCTCCAATGCTCAAAAGTATTATTTTCCCTCAAATGTAGCTTTTTGTTTTTTTACTGCTCATGTCATCCTCTTCATTTCAAGTGTATTTAACTTAATGTAAGTTCTATAATAGTGACACTATTCTAGATTTAAGACCATCACCTACCTTGAAATAAGATTAGAAAGTGATATATAAGCATTTTAAGATAAAACATATGTTATGTTATGTTATGTTATGTTATGTTATGTTATGTTATGTTATGTTATGTTATGTTATGTTATGTTATGTTATGTTATGTTATGTTATGTTATGTTGCTGCTTCTTTAAAGACATTTAGCATACACATATTGTTTCTAAACAAAGAAGTGCTCATTTTAGCCATGGAGTGGTTCAGGCTGTGTCGTTTTACCAATAAAGTGAAATTCAAATTTATAGTATTGTTCTATTGTGACAACAGATTTATGTTCTCATCAAAAACAGGCAACATATCACATGATTTACCTGTGTTTCCTATGTAAACTTACCACAAAAAGTATGGAAATTTGTGTTTGGTAGATTATTTCTTTGTTGTAACAATGCTTCTTGGCCATATCACACTTATATAAGTTGTATTTTAGACCATGACCGGACATGTCTGGCTTCCAAACTTGTTGGAATATCACAAAGCCAGGCCTTGTAATCTTACTCCTTAAAGCAGAGAGACACGTTTTCCCTCCAGTAGATAAATATGAAAACAATGTCAAAGTTTGCACACAACATTTTTCTGCACAAGGAAGCGCAAACATCAGAGTGAAGAAACAATAAGTAAAAACCATTTTTTAGGTGGAGGGGGAATCTCTAGTGCACAATAGAAAAACATGGAACACAGAAAAGAACAACTAACCCCTTCCTGTATCTGTTTCCATGTCACCACATTGATCAGTATAAACCATCTTAAACTGAAAGCTAATTAAATGGACCAGTTATGCAGGTCAAATCTATCAACACCATGACAAGCAAAATTGCTTTCTGAGAGCACCTGCAAGATGTCATCCTAGAATGACCTGTTCAACACAGCATCATGTAGCAATGAATTATTGTTTCAGCAGATTGTCACAAAAACGCAAGCAGGCAGAATGCTGCACAGTGATTATTTTTCATCTCTATTTACACCCATTTTTCTTCCTTTGTGTATTAATACTTATAATAGATTGAGTTACTACTGCCAACATGCACTTAAACTCCTTTGGAGTAGATCCAAAGGAGCAGATAGAGCCAGGTATGGGTAGAATATTGGCATTTTATTCCTCTGTTGTCAAAAATATTTTAACTTTTTCATTCATTTGTCTCTCGTTTAAAGGTCAAGAACTGACTGCAAGGGGTTATTAACCTCAGCTTTAGAATTATTGGCAAGTTTATATATTTATATACAGTACCAGACAAAAGTTTGGACACACCCTTGAATGAGAAAGGTGTTTTTACTCTTTGGACCGTTTCTAAACAAGCTACGGTATCCACTGTCTTCAGGGATGAAGGAACATGTCACCCAGTGCACTGATGTGTTTTTAATAGTTTTCGGACAACAACTGAGACCTACAGCACAGAGGAATAAGATATATCAGGTTATAGATACTCACACAATACTTGTAAGCAGGAAGAGTTCATTGTTGGTTTGTCTCTGCACATGACATTTGATGACAGTAAGAAAAAATATAGAAAATCACCAGCATTATCCTTTAAGTAGCAAATATTTTAGCATACTTGCCCTGATGAGTCTAATTTTGTTCTAATTCATAATCTCTTACAAATTATTAGTATGGTGTTTACAAAACAACCAGATTGACATTCTGTTTATTCTTCAATGTGTAAAGGTTTTGTTATTATTTTACATGTGATGATGTTTGGTTTGGTTCATTTATAGTGGTTCGTAATCTCACAAATTATTAGTATAGTGTTTGGATTGATTCTGATTTGTCATTAATGATACAGCTTATTATTTATTCACCTATTTATTCAGGTGAGTATCTCTGAGAGTAATGTTCTCTTTCTCAGGAATGTCCCGATCACATTCACACAGTTACATATTCATACGTGGAAGCTGCCCAATACAACCACAGTCTTATTTGCCAGCCATTGAGCAACTCCACTGCAGTATTATCACCACTGAAGTGCCCTTGCTCAAGGGCACCTCAGGGTGGGTACTGACGGAGAGGAAAGTGCTGCTTCTTCACTTTCCCCACCCATATTTATCATATTTATTCTGCCGGTATGGGGGATTGAACCAGTAACCGTCTAGTCACAAGCTTGCTTCCCTAACCTTTAGACCACCACCACATGTATAACTTCCCCTAATGTGACCCAGACTATACAAAAATGGAAATATTTCAACTTTTTAAAAAGTTTTGTGCAGCTAATACACATTTTTGTAGAGTGTATGTTTGACCCATATTTGACCCAAAATTAACAAACAAATAATTCATTGAAATCGTTTTGTTCTCCTTTCATGTAACATTATGTATATATATATATATATATATATATATATATATATATATATATATATATATATATATAGTGGCCAATTATATAGTGTGATTGTGAATGTTTTTTCTCCATAAACAAAACATGTAAAAACTAATTAATACACTCTTTCTGCTCTCTGAAAGCTTCATTAAGGATTAATTACCCATTTATTAATGGCTGATGAGGTATTCATGATTGATTTGTGGGTCAGATATTTGGTAAAGAGGCTAATTATGAGGGGATACTGTAAAGGGTCAGAATATGAACACTATGTAAGAGTTAACCTCCAGCAAAAAAGTAGCACATAGTAAACTCAGGTCTCCACTTTATTGAGTATTTCTACTCAAGAAGAGAGCAAACATACCCAACAGGAATCTGACATTAAAGAAAAAACTCAAATCCTACACAAACTGGTTTTATTACACCACAAATGATCCTGGTCCCTCTGACTTTTCCATTTATGAAAGGGGGGTGTGTTCAAGCTAAAACATGTTGCTCTCTAAGCTTTAAATGTAAACACATATCCAGATCAACAGATCAAGGATCTAACAAATCTCCATCATTGCTCTTATCTACAGGCTCAGTGAATTAGATGTGGAAGGTGTGTCAATGTGTTAGAGGAGACTCTGTAGGACAGACAGCCAGTGAACCAGTCCACATACAAAATACATGTTAGATCTCTGCTTTTCTTTATATGTTTTATTCAAGTTTTACCACAAACTGGATTTTCTAACAAACAGGAAATAACCAAGCTGCACACAGTGGTCATTTATACATTTATACATTTATTTACCATTCTAGCAATATTTTATATTTTTTTTGTTTTTATTTTACAACAGTTGGACTGTAAAAATGCAGATAATGTCTACAGTAAATATCTGTATTCAAAAAAAAAATCTTTGTAGAATAACTAAATTCCGTTATTTGATGATGTGTTTTTTTTACTTTTTTTTAAACTTTTTTTTTTTACATGAAATTTAAAGCAAAAAAAACAGAAATTTGCCTTAATTTTACATTCAGTAATAGGATGTGTATTATTTGTATTTTTACATAGAATTCAATGTAATGTAATATTCAAGACCATTAAGTAATTGAAAAATCCCGTAAAAAACTATAATATTCCATTATATTAATTTACAGTTTACAACCTTTATTTTATGGTGAATATTTTTAATAAAAATAATTTACTGTGTTTTTATGGCATTTACACTTAATGTAGAAAAAACAAAAAAAACACTGTAAAATAATACAGTAAATTTCTGTGAAATAACTTTTTTTTTTTTACAGTGTGGAATCATCACTTTGTCAATAATTGTTGATTATTTAGTGATCATTTAAATGTATGTATTTTTAAAAATCTTTTTCCTTTTTTCGTTTTTTTTTTTTTGTGCATGAAAAACAAAACAGCAAGAACTGAACCTTAAAAAACAAAAGGCAAAACTTTGTCACCATTCACCACTAATGTCCTTAATGAGTGAGTGATGTTACAGAGTTTCATTAACATTCTGAAATTCAGCAAAAAGAAGAACAATTTCTTAATTAAAGAAGAGACACTTGAGTTACTTATTGTCCTACCATGTTGGAAAATAAAGAAAAAAAACACCTCCCTCCTCCTTTCCTTCCTCTTCCCCAACTTCACAAGCATAAATTTAGATAAAGATAAATGAACAATCCTAATGTTAAGCTACAGGCACTTCAGCCACCCAATGTTCTACCTTAATCACTATTATTTATTAGCAGATACCCAAGTAAGTGCTTTGCATGAGCTTATGAATGTGTAATGTAGCAAATATACAATATCCTCATACTTGTCCTCACAAGAAGACAGTTGAACCACATGCAGCATGTTTCTTCTCTACAACATAATCAGATTATACGGTATATCCTGTAGAAGCCATTGTGTTGACATAATGTTATATATCATGTACTACACAGACAAAGAAAAGGTTAACTTGGAAACAAAGAATATTCACACACTATTATAGTATAATCAGATGACTTCAAGATTTAAAAAGATTTAAATGCAATTATTCAGGCCTAAATTAAGATGCTAATGTTAAGTTTTAAAAGCAAAAAAGTCATGTTACCTAACCAATTTTGTCACCGTTCACCACTAATGTCCTCAGTGAGTGATTGGTGTTACAGTACTACGTAGTTTGAAAAAAAACCCACCTCCCTCCTCCTTTCCTTCCTCTTCCCCAACTTTACAAGCATATATGTAAAATTATATAAAGATAAATGAACAATTCTAATGTTAAGCTACAGGCACTTCATTTACCTAATGTTCTAACCTTAATCACTATTATATATTAGCAGATTCCTAAGTAAGTACTTTG
Organism: Thunnus maccoyii; assembly: GCF_910596095.1. Classification (NCBI taxonomy): domain Eukaryota; kingdom Metazoa; phylum Chordata; class Actinopteri; order Scombriformes; family Scombridae; genus Thunnus; species Thunnus maccoyii. The sequence goes on from NC_056552.1 coordinate 3,429,773, forward strand.
CATGAGCTAATAAATGTGTAATGTAGCAATATCCTTATACTTGTCCTCACAAAAGTTTTACATTGATAAAATTAGAAGAATTAGTAGACAGTTAAACCACATGCATGTTTCTCTAAAACATAATCAGATTATATAGTATATTCTGTAGAAGCCATTGTGGTGACCTAATGTTATATACCATGCAGCTACTACACAGACAAAGAAAAGGTCAACTTGGAAACAAAGAATATTCACACACCATTATAGTATTATCAGATGACTTCAAGATGAAAAAAAGGTTTAAATGCAATTATTCAAGCCTAAGATGGCTTGAATAATTGCTGTTGTTAATGTTAAGTTTTAATAAGGTGACAGCAAAAAAAAGTCATGGTACTTAATAATTGCGGACCTTTCCACAGACAAAACTTTGTCACCATTCACCACTAATGTCCTCAGTGACAGAGAACAAAAAAAAGAGTAATTTCTAAATTAAATAAGATACACTTGACTTACTGTTGATTAGTCAGTAGCTAGTGATAAACTAATCACATTTAACATATAGAAGAAAGTAAAAAGTAGCTAGTGACTATTCACTAGATGTAAATAAATGTGGGGCAGTAAAAAGTATAATATCTCTCTCTGAAAAATAGTGGAGTAGAAGTACAAAGAAAATACAAGTACAAGTACAAAGCACTTGCTTAAATGTACTTAGTTACACTCCATCACTGGTTGTTATCAGTTTAAAGACAGATCAACACTCATTTCCTCACTTTGTCACTGTTCTTACTCAACTGGGCAAAAGAACACAGAGCCAGATTGGCTCATAATGTAGCAGCCTGGATAAACAGGCTCTTTGAACTGAGCGTTGAAGGTGTAGAGGTGACTCAGTGTGTTAGAGGAGACATTGTAGAAGGACAGAGTGCCAGCAGGCCGGTCCAGATACACTCCAACTCGTTTAAAGCCACTACAGGAAAAAGACCACCACTGATCACTGTGTTCCGCAAAGAGCTCTGGTTTGATACAATTTACACCAAAACACCATGAGTCATCATTACGTCCTAAGTAACACCGGAGATTGTTTCCTTTCCTGTCAATTTGTTTGTACACGACACCTACAGCATGGTCGTCATTATAACCACAGCTCCACTCTACCTCCCAGTAATGGCGCTCAGTCAGGCCCTCTCTGCACAACACCTGACGGATACTCTCAAACCTCTCTGGGTGATCAGGATATCCCTGCTTTGCTCCAAGTGTCACCTTCTTGTCGTCATCAGAAAGAATAAGGTTGTAGTTTACTGTGTTTGGGTCCAGTGAGAGATCACAGGCATCTGATGGAGAGAACAAAACACAATCTGTTCTTAGTCATCGTCATCACCGTTCACTGTAATTTAGAAAAGCATGTACTCATAATAATGATATTAACAACTTGTCCTCCAATATGGTTATAGTATAATAGCTATATGCAACATTAGCAATGTGTTGGCTATATATTCAAATCAATTTAATGTCACCTTGTTGAATAAAAAGCAACAATATCTATTGAAAACATTTAAACTTCTGAGTGATTCCCAACTTTTGAACGCTAGTGTGTACATATAAATATGTGGTTTACTGTATTCACCACTTCATATATGGGAAAATGTATGGCTGTAGCTACAGCATAGATAATTGTGAAAATATCTTAAATGGAACACAACAGTACTTTATATAAATAAATATAAAATATTTGATATCCAAAATTAAAAATAAATGCATGAAAAATGACTTACACCACATTAAATCACTTTTGTCTGTGATGGTTTTCACATCAGATGGGACGTCAGGCTTTGAAAAATTATCAGTGACCAGTTTGCCCTCCTTGTAATGGTAGATGGTTGCTCCTTGGTATTTCTCATTTGCTGTGGCTGTTACAAGGAAATGGACACTGCTGCTGTCCTTGAGAGGTTTGGCAAGATCATGGAAAGCTTTGGCTTTTTCTCTCATTTTGGTTAACACTTCATCTGAGAAGTACCAGTGGTCTTCATTGGTATATCTAAATTCAAGTGAATCCAAGCACTTGGTCATCGCATCAAGGCAGGGGTCAGTACTTCCCACAGAGGTGAAAACAAAGCACAGAGCATTCTTTACATCTGGATCAAAAACCTCTCTATCCAACTCTGACTGATTTTTGACGATCTTTGTGTTTGTTCCCTCCATCATGTCTACACAGGACCTAATGACAGTGATTTCTCTCTCCTTGTTATCCATCCACTTCCTTAGTTTGTCCTGACTGAATGGTGACTTGTCTCTGTCTTCAAAGAGTTTTTCTAATGAGCTCTCATCTTCTTTGCCTTCACGGATGGAGGGAAATGTCTTCTTCATGGTCCGTTGGAGTTTAGATGTGTAATCATTACACAGTTTTTGGAAAGTGCTCAGCGTTTTGCGAATCTCTGGAAAATTCTCTGACACTTTGTCTTCCAGGGAATCGTTGCATCTCATTTTTATCTCCCTAATACCTTCTAGAGCATCTTCAGCTTTCCTCACTAGTCCAACACTGATCCCACTCATCAGCTCAGCATCTTTGGAATCCAAATTCTTCAACGGCATCAGCCAGACCTTCAGTGGAGCAGCATGTTCTCCCTTTTCTCCCAGTAGCTTTGGAAGCCCTACATAGGTCTTCACTGCCTCTTCAAATGTTGCAGGGTTGCTTTCAAGAATGAAGTCCCCATAGAATTTGCAGGAGAATTTGTTTGTCAGGTCTTTTTCTTCATCAGTCAGCTTGATGTCAACATGCCCATCAATATCCAATGATGGAATCTTCCTTATCACAGCTTCCATGCCGCCCTGGATGTTCTGAACGCTGCTAGCATCTAACTTCTCACTGTCAAATACAAAGAAAGCATTTGCTCCATACTGGATGCCTGTGACTACATGTGTTGCCGAGCTCTTCTCAGTAACATCTGTTTGTTGCGTGTCCTTGGTTCCATGAGGCTTCAACGACAACTGTTTGAAGTTGGTGGTAGCTTTGTACTGAAGTGTCACTCTGCTCTGATTCTTGAATTTCTTCTGATCATTCAGGTATTTGGCAGATCCTCCAACTTCAATCAATCCACACAGGAAACTGGCCTTCAGGGAAGCATCAACAGACAGCAGAGAAGACTTGGATTCAATGGAGTCAGATGCCGTAATCTGAAACTCACTACTATGGTAAGAGGTTTCAACTGTGCTCTCTTGTAGCGTTGTCTTATCCCACAAGGTAAAACCTACAGAAATTAAACATCATGTATTAAAGCATCAAAAAACATTTTGTAAACATTCAGCCACATGTAGAGCTACTGTGGAACTTTCAAGAAAGAGGATTTGAAATGTTTAACGCTTTTTGTTCTGATAATAAAAACCGGGGAAAAAAGACCTGTTGTCTGATTTTTTTCTATGTGTTTATAAAGGGAAAGTAGGAATTAAAAGAGGTGATTGGATTGTGTGTGGAAATTTACTTTATCAATTTTGCATTGATTTTTTTGTTACCTGGAAGTTGCAACCACAAGCTTGACAGTGAGATAGCTGCACCCCGAGGATTTTCAAAGTAAACACACTGTGTTTTACTGAGACCAAGACACCGCTGCAGTCATTTAAGTGTTTAACTTTTATGTGTTTGTGGGCTTGTTGTGTGCATGACTTTGTCGAGTTTTTCTGTGAATTCATCATACTAAAATATTTCACTTTGAAAATCTTTTTGAAAAAAAAATCAGTTTGAATTCCCCTGAAATTTTCAACTTTCAAAAACTCAATTTTTGAGCACACTTGTTAGGCTTCACAATTTCAGATAGTAAATTCAAATCAAACCAAGTTTATTCATAAAGCACATTTAACTGACAACCAGAAGTACCCAAAATTCAAAAAAATATACTGAAATTTCAACAACCTCAATTCAAATCTAATCTAAAGTTAGGATCAAGCTTTTGTTTGCTCCTCATGCTGATAAGGTGTGAAATATGTAGCAAGATACTTGACATTTAAAGACTGTGGAGACATTTAAAGTCTCCAGGTTTTTCTCAATGAACCTCGAGTTTCTCTCAGTCTCCGCCCTCTTTCAGAGCCACACACTCCATTTGATTTCCTCATTCATTCAGTCAGCAGGCGAGTTTTGGCGTAGCCTAGTTCTGCCGTCTATCATTTAAAAAAATCATTAAAAAAATCAGAGTCAGTATATTAGAAGTCCATTAGGCACAGTAGGTGGCGACTTTTTCACTAACATGGCATGTCCTTTTGATAACGATCCCGTGGATGAAGGTGCAGAATTACTGCGCAGAGAATTAAATATTCGTCGAGAGATGGTTGTCAGACCGCGCGTAGATGTTCTAGCATTTCCAGACAATTATCTTTTTGAGCGGAGTCCATCATCTACATACACAACCTAATCCGTCCTTACATTTGCAACATTACCAATCGTAGTCATGCTCTCACATCCCAGCAGATATTGTGTGTTGCGCTGCGTTTCTTTGCAAACGGAAGTTTTTTGTACAGTGTCGGGGCCAGCCACTGGCCTTCCTAAATTCTGGCTTAGGGCCAGCTCCTCTGCCTCCGTTAGAGGTGGCGGTGCTGGACCACCACCCGTTTTACGGACATCTGCCTTCTTTCTGTTGGCTGAGTAGAAGTCTGTGTTAGTTTAAATAGGATTAATTATTTAACAGAACATGATGTAGATCAGAAGACATTAATGTGTGTGAAACCAGCATTATGTTGGGGATAAAACAACTGCACAGTCAAACAGCCACTTAATATTTACTTTACAATAGGCCTATAAAACATGATCAAAATGAGGTACCCCATGAGATTATGCCGAGGTCTCACCTGTTTGAACAATGTTTTTATATTTCATTTTAAACTGCGGCCAAGTGCGCTTCTCCCTCGCGGGATTGGACCTAAATGAAATAAATTAATAGGCGACGAATCAAGCAGTTTTCCTCTGTAATATTATTGTGATTGCAAAGGACTACATTTAAACGTACGCATTGACCCGAGCAGCGATGTTCTCCCACGCCGTCTCCCTCTCTTTTGCAGCTGCAGCGGTGTTGCACTTCTTTTTGAAAACATGTTCAAACTCGTCGTATGAGAGAATTAAGATTTCTAGTTCTAGTGGGGTGAAAAACGCCGCCCTCCTCTTCCCCGTTGCCATGGCGACTCGTTGAATCGGGGCTCCATTGATGCTGGCTTTTTATAGTTGTGGTGCACGCGCTTAACTCCAGGTGAAACTACTCCGAGTTGAATAAACTGACTCAAATCAGCTGTTCTGGAACCGGAAACTCAGAGTTTCCTATCTCAGAGTAGATCAACTCAGAGTTCAGGATTAGACTCAGAGTTTGTTGAACCTGCTTTGTGAAACGGACCCCTGTTGGGACATTTATGTTACTGTGGCTCCAAACTGTTACCTTTGGAGAGTAAAAACATCTATTTTTTCTGTCTTGTCCAAGCATTTGAAAAAGAAAAGGAATTTACTGTGCCTTGAATTTTTGGGGAAATGGGAATCCATTCCTTTTCTACTGGGCAGCACTGAAATCAAACCTTTAGTCTGGTTAACCCTCCTGTTGTCATTGTGTCAATCTTTACTTGGGAGGACAACAGGTGTCATTATATGCTGTCATCAAAAAAATTGAAATGGTTTTAAAACAGTATCCTGACTAAACTTTTACATATACCAGTCTGCCATAATCCATCAACATATTTTCCTCTGATCTCAACTATAGTTAAAATAATTCATAATTTCTTAATCAGGATACTGTTTTGAAACCATTTCAATTTTTTTGATGACAACACATAATGACACCTGTTGTCCTCTCGGGTCAAAATTGACCCGAGGACAACAGGAGGGTTAATAAATTTAGCTTTTCTGTCCCGTAAGATCATTTGAAATTCTTGTCAGCAGATCTCAGACAAGCAGAGTACGTAATTATATTGCTCCAATGTTGTCTACATCAAGTTTTACCTGGGATCAGTTTATCCTGTTGAGCATCATAGAGCATCCCTAAGGTGAAGGGTCGGCCCAGCGCAGCTACTGTCATGGTATCTGAAGACATGTTTTTGAACCTGTTGGGGAACATGACACAACATAGATCAAAGCAAAAACACACAACCTTCAATATTTGATTACATTATCTGAAGTTAGTGTCACACAGGTAGACAACTCTCCACCATGACACAGACAGAGAGGGCAAAAACAAGAAAGAGACCAGCAGTCAGCTTATTGGTCTTGGAAATATTTCCAAATTAAAATATAAAGAAAGAAATATTTCCACCCTGTTTTTCCTTACCTGGTGTAGTTGTGTAGATCACAGTCTTCTTGACTTCTAACTGGAGCTTCCAGTCTGATGGTCTGTGATACTGTGAAGTTACTTTTATCCTGTTCTCTCTCCTACTGGTTCCTCCCACTGACACGCCTCCTGATATGACTGCAATCTTATTTTAATTCTGTTACAGTTTGTCCTGTTATCTCACATACAGATCAGAGAAGTCTGAAGAAAGATATGTGCAGCTCTTCACACAAAACTAAACAAGATACTCCTTTATAAGGGATCAAACGTCTGATATCAGTCAAAAATAATCAGGAAGTTTTTAAATAAATGACATTGCAGGAATTTGGCCCAATCACAACATCATTTTTACAACTGTTGTTTATTTTCAATTGTAACAAAAGTTTCAGTGTTGTGAAAGTTTGTTTCTCTTTTAAGCTTTTTCTTGGTTTATTCTTTTGCAAAATGATAGACCATCTTTTTGTGAACTTTAATTTAATCACTATGCTTATGTTTTTGAATTTGAACTGATCAAACCAAATACTAAAATCCACAAATATTCCTCTGAGATATTCCATCATCTTTTGATGGCTAAATTACTATATGCTCACATGAAAATGTTCACAACCTATGCAACCTGAGTACTTCAGTAAACTCTAAGACAAATGGTTTTATACTATGTTGATCGATACCATTATTTAACCATAGTAATATTGGTTTTCTATAACTTCTATAACTTGTCCTGTTACAAAATTAAGGAAATCAAGACTGTAGTTTCCAGGAAGGTTTTGGCTTGTGGACCTCTCTTATAAAAGAATGTTTTTTTCTCCATGTTTGTTACAGGACAAGAAGAAATACCTCACCATCATCCACAGCTACATGGAGGATCATGGCACCGTGCACAGCACAATCATCATGCACCTCCCTAGCTACGTGAAACCAAGGTGAGTCCACCTGGTTGTAAATTGTCTCACGCAAAAAACTCTGACCCTGCACGGAAACAGTAGTGTGTGAGTATGGTGCTTATTAGATGGCAATGGAAGCTACAAACCAATTCCAACATTTTTCCCTTTGACATTTTTTAAATGACCAAGAGACTGTGGCCATGCTAACTGCAGAATATTGAGGACACGCCATATCTTTTTCACAAACAATGGCCTTTTTTATGTGACGAGGCTATGACATCTGCTCTGAACATTCCTATAACAGTAGTTAATGGATGAGACCTGCACCTTGAATAGCTTTTTTGAAATGAAGTGAACATCTATACAACCTTTTTGAGGGACTGATTTTAAGAGCAGTTGACTTTACTTTACATTGCTCCTATATGGCTCGGGCTTTAGCAGGTACAGGACAAACTGAAAAAGACAAATATTGCATAGCATTCGCCAGGGGAACATTTTTGTGTGCAAATTTGGCAGGTTTATACAGTAGTCATGTCCTTGTTTTTAAAAATTAATGACCTGCTGCAACAATCACAGTTTGGGGACAATCAAAGGCATCTTATTCTCAAAGTGATGTTTCCATCCAAATTGATACACATGACTTATTTTTTAAAAGATGCCCTTTTGGGGCTACTGTGAGAAACTTGACAGGGATTACAAAAAAGATGAAAAATAATTTACAGAGTAAACACATTATGAGCCAATCCAGGAAACCGTTGACCAACACTTCTTCAGTTAGGAGACTTCTCATGAATTTTTTCTTGCTACATCTTCTGCTTATCTATAACTTACACATGCCCTTAAGTCACTTTCACTATTTTGCAACATCTTGTATATCAGTTGCAATCGTTTGTCAGTAGATGCTGTACACTTAAGGCCGAATCCACAAAAGGATTGCACAGCTTTTGTGGCCGCTACACCAGTGCAAAATGGACTAAACTGGACTAAATTCACAGTCCTTCAAACAAATGAAAGAATTCAGTAAGTCAAGGGAACCTTTAGGCACCCTTGAAGAAAAAAACTGTTAATAGACAAGAAACATTCTCCAAGCACTCAGAGAAAAAAGTATATTAAAAACATTCATTTCCGATAGAATTTGTTTAAAACACTGACCAGTTTCAACCTCACAGGTTCTTCATTGATAAATTGTAGCGTCTACCGATAGTCTGCATGAAAGGTGTTTAGGGGATGGGCACAACTCTCTCTAGCTATTGAGAAATCAGCCCATCCCGAACAGGCACGTTTTGAACGGGCACTGTACTAGTGTTCTAAATAGGACTAAAAGCACTCACGTTTTCTTCCAGGTGAGTTTTAATTTCTCTATGCATTCTAAACACAAGGTACATATAATGCGTGTTAGTTATGCAAAATTAGTTAGTTATATAAAATTACTCTCCAGACCCCACTTTGAGAACCAATGACTTAGACCAATCTAAATTAGCTCATTTTTGTTTGTGTAATATTCCAGAATGAAGTCAAACATTTGACTTGTGGGTCTAACAATTCATACCATAACAAAACATAACATAACATAATGTAACATAACATAACATCTAAGTTCAAGACATATTTTATCTTAAAATGCTTAAATATCACTTTCTAATCTTATTTCAAGGTAGGTGATGGTCTTAAATCTAGAATAGTGTCACTATTATAGAACTTACAATAAGATAAATACACTTGAAATGAAGAGGATGACATGAACAGTAAAAAAACAAAAAGCAACATTTGAGGGAAACTAATACTTTTGAGCATTGGAGGCTTATTATGACACACAACACTTCCTAATACTAGTAAAATATAGCTCAAAATGAGTTTTTCCAGTTAATTTCTTGAAAAGCTTAAATCTCACATCTTATTTCAAGAAATTTTAAGCGAATTTTCACTTGTTCCATTGGCAGATTTTTTTTACTTAATACATGCGAAAAAACACCTTGTATTCATTTTTTTTAACCTATTTTTGAAGTGGCATTTTTTCCAGTGCTCTTGACCCATCTGACTTCTTTTTAGCTATGCTAGCATGTTCTCAAATTTGCAAGTACGAGGTGAATGAGATGTAAAATCAGCTTTTGACGAAGTATAATTAAGTCTGAATTTTCCATCATTATTATTAGTGTACATAACCACTGTCGGGGCAAATACTTCTTCATCTCTTTCTCAACAGCCCGGAGGTGTGGTTGAGACTGATCTGTATGTGGTTACACTCAAACAGACATGACAGCATATCAGCATGAACAGATGATGTTTGTTCCTCTTTCACATGGGAACATACTGTTCAGACACACAAGCATAGAAAAGTTAGAGACATTTTGCTTTGGCACAGATGATGTGTGGTTGAGTCCAATTTCAAAAATTAAAGTTTCAAACAAACAATAATTTATTAACCTAAGTCTCCTCCTTTTACCCATTCACTACAAAGGGCTTTGGAGCGGAAAAGCAAACCCTGGACCCTGGATACTTTCATGCTTTGAAGAACTGTTATATATATTATTATTATTATTATTAATTTAGTCTGAGAGATTAAAAGTATGCAAGGTGTACTGCTGAGGGCTTGCAACTGATATACAAGATGTTGCAAAATAGTAAAAGTGACTCAAGTGCGTGTGTAAGTTGTAGATATGCAGAATATTTAGCAAGAAACTGAAATAATGTTGGTCAACAGTTTCCTGTTTCCATAGTGTGTTTACTCTGCACATTATTCTTTATTTTTCATGTTTTTGGTAATCCCTGTCAAGTTGTTCACAGAAGCCGCATCACAGCTTTTTTTTTTTTTTTTTAAAAGTCATGTTAATCTATTTGGATGGAAAAATTACTTTTCTGGGATTGTCATAGCAGGTCTTTGATTTTTAAAAATGAGGATGTGACTACTGTATAACCCTCCAAAATTTGCACACAAAGATTTTCCCTGGCACACACTGTGCAACATTTGTCTTTTTCAGTTTGTCCCATACCTGCTGAAGCCTGAGCCATACAGGAGCAACGTAAAGTAAAGTCGACTGCTCTTAAAGTCGAGCCCCTCAGGAAGGCTGTATATATGTTCACTTCATTTCAAAAAAGCTATTCAAAGTGCATGTCTCATCCATCAACTACTGTTACTGGAATGTTCAGAGCAGATGTCATGTCCATGTGGCATGTCCACAATATTCTGCAGGCTAGCAGGGCCACAGTCTCTTGGTCATTCATGGTTCTTCACGTAGCTTGGGAAGTGCACGGTGCTGGTGCCGTGAACCTCCATGTAGCTGTGGACGATATTGAGGTACTTCTTCAATAATTATTCTTTAATAACAGAGCTCCACAAGCCAAAATCTTCCTGGAAACCACAGCCTTGATTTCCTTCATTTCTATCAGGACAAGTCATAAAAGTTCTTTCCTGGATGATGTGCTTAATCCTGCAAATACTGACATGATTTTTTTTTTTTTTGAGAAAAAATGTTATTTAGGTTAATCCACAAAGTAGAGACACAGACTGTAGCATCCTGGAGTCCAGAATTCTCCCATCTGCTCCTCTTTCTCTCTTTTCATTGATACTCTGTGCAAGATTTTTGACCACACAAGTCCAGGACCAGAGGCAACACGAGCAATTATAGATCTTCGCCAGGTCACTCGACAGGTTTCCAATTACGCCATTGAGTTCCACACATTGGCAGCACACAGAGGCTGGAACACCTCATCTATGCTTGACGCTTTCTATCATGGACTTTCTGACCCGATAAAAGTCAAGCTGGTTTCCATAGAACGAACTGCCGACCTAGACACTTTCATCGCTCTCACCATTAAGATTGATTGTTGCCTTAAAGAACGTGAGAAAGAGACATACAGACGAGCAGTTGCACCTAAAGGCTAGAGGGGGCACTCCACAGGCAGAAGGCCTCTTCCTCGCCATTCCACTCTTCACTACCACCAGTCCCCTGCCATCACAGTGCCCTTGTCAGCCCCGGTGGAGCCAATGCAATTGGAACAATCCAGACTCACACCAGAGGAGTGGCAGCATCATCTACGGGATGGTCACTGTATTTATTGTGCTCAGCTGGGACATTTCATGGCCTTCTGTCCAGTAAAACACCAGGCTCACCAGTGAAGAAGAGGGCACTGTTGACATACATCATCAGTTGACATACATTTTCCTCTGTTCTTTCTCCTCGCCCATTGACTGACAGAGAGCTAATCTCATCCTCTAGTTCTCTGTGCTCCAGCGTTTTAGTGGACTCCGGAGCCAATGAAAGCTTTATGGATTGGAGATTGGCAAAAAGACTTGGACTTTCTGCACTTCCTTCTTGAGTACTCTTAAAAAGAAAATCCTTTAAAGTAAAAAAAAAAGATAATGTAGTGAACCAAAGAGCTGTTAAATCCCAAACCGGCTGCAGTGAAGTAAATTACTTTGGCGCCCAGACTGACTCAGTGACGCTGTTCAAATTTGAGATCATGTGATGTTTTTCTTTGGCTCAACCAATCAGCTCACGACTTCACTGACAGGTCTCATGATATAGACTGTATAAAAGGTTATGACGTGATAAATGTTGAGACAAATTTAAAACCTGAAAGTAACAGCCTGCAGAACCATGACAAAACAAGGTAATCTTGAGGTATTTGAATTCATATGAAAAGAATAATTATTTCAAAGTAAAGTTTAAATTATTTAATCTGCACTATGAATTTGAGGGTTGTGGCTGAGGTTGAGGCTGTGATTTTCTTCAGTAACATAATGGTTACCGTAATTTTCTTCTGTGATTTTCTACGGTAACATATGGTTACTGTGATTTTCTACAGTACTAAAGTAGTTACTGTGATTTTTTTTACAGTAACATATGGTTACTGTGATTTTCTACAGTAGTGTGTTCACTACTGTGATTTCTACAGTATCAGGCCTAATACACAGTACTATACTGTAAAAATATTCACAGTAATTAACTTTGCAGAAACACAGTAAATTACTGTGGATGTCACAGCAATTTTTTACAGTGTTGGAAATGTGTGATTTTTCAGCCAGCGATACCCTGTCACAGGGCATAGTGTGTTTGCTTGGTTGGTGCTCGATGTCCACATAATCACCGGCTGGGAAGTCAGTGGGTTGTTGGGGTTTTTTTCATCCACTTCACCAGCATCTTCATCTGCATCTTCATCAATCGTATCAAGGTTGTCTGATTACATTTCAAAATTACTCTCCCTTTTGGATAGCAACAATCACATCCTGCACACTGTATAGAAGACCTCTCTTTGCTGGTTGCATTCTGAAATGGAAAAAGTAAAAAAATAAATAAAATAAATATATGTATTAATGATACATAATACCTGAGGGAATAGATGGGGTGGTGGACCAAGTGTTCAGGATAGAGAGCTAAGTATTTTCTAGGCTAAGAGATATCAGTGCAAATTAATCCTAATCCTATTTACACATTCCATTAAACAATTTATTCGTTTATTCAATTCTTGTCTAAGCTCAAAATTTTAGAAAACACATTTAAAAATTAGTTATAGTGAGTCATCAACAACATTATATTTATATTAGTATTTGTTCCCATATGTGAACATGTGAGAAGTGCAATGTCCCCATAAAAAGTGTAAGGTGCACATGCTATTTTGACTACCAACCTCACCCAGATATGTTGAATTGCAACTGTAGGATAATGAACCCAGGAATATAGAGGAAAGGTTTAATTCTTTCAAAAACATTATGATTCCTTTTAGCCTAACAATATGTCTGTGTGGGTGCAGGAGAACACACACACATGGACCCTGTGACCTCTGACCTAAAGACATAAGGATTTCAAGGAAACATTGGGCAAGACTAAAAACCCATAATTCTCACCACCAGTCAGGGAGAGAAAATGAACAGTTTTGGAAATTAACGACTTTGTTTTTCCTTCTCAGATGGGCCATCCTCCCTTCTTCTGCTAGCTCCTATCTCTTAAGCCGTACATTTTGGGAGAAGCTGCATTCCTTTGAGTGGCCCTCCTCCTCTATTTTCTTTCATATACAATAAGTGTCTGAACTGGTCAGAAATGCCACTAAAAATGTGTAAAATTATGTATCCAGACTTATCTAACCCATGTTTGATATGAGTTACATAAAACAACAGCCTAATAAATAATTTCCAGTGTTCAAAAGACACTCTAATCATATTCTGGGTTATTAAATAATGACTTCACGATCAGAATATCAATGAATACAGACACAAATAATGAATAAACAATATAAAAGCATTCTGCCAGCAGAAATGGTTCCTCAGCAGGACACAGTACATAGTATAAATACAGAATGCAGGTTTTCATTCAAGTGCAGGTGTTTGTTGAACAGGTAACAGGCTGCAGAGAGAAAACAGCAGCTCTGGCAGTGATAACTGTGCAACTGTTAGTGTTAGTGTCAGCACAGTGAACGTGTGCAGACACAAACTCCATCAGAAGTTGCTACAGCTATTAAAGCCGACTGACAGCTGATCTAGCTGTGATAGAGCCTTCCTGGGTTGTAACATAATTTTGTTTTTGCTTTGTAGACACAGTTTAGTTGGCTTTTTGATGGTAGTGCTTATTGCAGAGTTTGCTGTAATTTGGTATTTGTGAGCCAGAAGTTGTTGTTTTTTTCTATGGTTTGTGCTCTATTAAATTACTCAAATTTCCCCAAACTGGAAACTTTGGGATCTCAACTAGAATTAAAGATAAAGCTCTGAGGGATTAAATCTTGGCTACACAGCATGGGTTTGAGCCACTGAGGGGTCAGTGGGGTTGAAATGGTTAAAATGCAGTGGCTGCTATTTTGAAAGAAAAGTTTCATTTTTTGTGGTTAATATTGCGACATAGATGTTGTGGAAATTTCACAACCCTGACTCATAAAGAGTGATGGGTAACTTTAGTTTTTTCTGTTGTTGCCACTTGTTCTATGAGGGATTATTAAGGGATTATTGGGTACTCTAATCAATAACAATGCATATTTTAGAAACGGATCTTATGTTTTACATATAGAATATCAAAAAACTATACTACTGTAATTATAATATAATATTGTGAAAAAAACTGTAAACTGGATAATATCTTCCTCTGAAATGTAGTGGAGTAGAAGTACAAAGTACAAAAACAGTACAAGCAGTGCTAATTTGTATTTAAGTAATATTCCCTGATGGGAATATTGGGTATTCCCATCCGGGATTAAGCCCTAATTACTCACTTATTCACTCACTAATATTTTTCCTTTTGTCCTCCTCTTCAAATCATGCCATCTTCCTTTGCAGTCTGAATGTGGGCGTTTGAAACAACCAACAGCACTGACAGGCCGGGATATTCAATTCTAAATATGGTTTCTTTCTGTTAGATTTAAATTCCTTGCCTGAAGTTTGGAGGAATGCCTCTGCACATCATTGTTCAGGACTTGTGGTCTGAAAATATAATTTTTCTCTCTCTCTCTGCCATTGTCCTGCCTACTGTGTTCTTGGTGCAAATGCAGCATTTATACTTTGCCACATGGATAATTACAATCAGACACAAAACAAGGGCAAATTGCATTCAGCTGCAAAACTTTATGGGTGTGTTTGCGCTGTAATATCTGAACATGTTTTGTGAACTAGACCTAGACTGGTACTATCAGCAGCCGCCATCCATTCATTGTGTATTTTCCTCTCTGTTTTTATCAGATATGACAAATGTGTTGCCAATGTACACCGCAGGAGTTTAGATAGCTTTATACCAAAGCCTGTACATGGAAGTAGTGAGGTATGATGTCACCCGTTGGTGTGCATTAGAGCCGGTTTGAAGCCCAGAGTTGCAGCTTAGGGTTGGCACCGTCTTTTCTGTTTGGAGGCAGGACCTTTCAAATAAGGAGTGTGTTGCCTTTAATGCTCTGGAAACACGCCCCGCTAAATTGTGCTATCACACAGCACACAGCAGACATCAAAGCTACTATAAGTCTTCAAATCCTGTTAACAATAATTTCCAAAATGACGACCAGCACACTTTTAGAGATCCTGAATTTAGAGATTGAGACCGTAATGACTCATTTAAAAATATTATTGACTGATTATTTCTAGAGAGAAATTGATGGTTTTTGAATGGGAGTCAGTTGGAGCATCCAGCGCCCATCAGTGGCACTTTAAGGTATTTCAGCATTAGATTTAGCCTCAAGCCATGGTAGTTGTTGCTTGTTTCATACCATCACTCAGCCAAGCCAACCATGTCAGTTCACTGCATTCTGAGTTTTGAAGTCCAACTGCAATCCTGTTTAAACATCCATGTTTGCAGTCACAAATAATGTCACTGTGTTTTTAAAAATGTATTGTTAATACTTTTGTATCATTAGGATGAAGAGAAAATTAAATGCTCCTTTGTGTGTCAGATGAAGGGGGGGCTGAGCTGATATGTATGCTGTAGTAGACAAAAAAAAAAAACAGTTTAATAAATTGAAATTTGCATTACAATGAGTTCTGCCAAATGTCATTGCCTGTACAGATGTACTACATTTATCCTATACTTTTATCCCTTTGATTGTGTCAACCTTCAGATGTAGCTAGGGCTCAAATGCTCTAACAGCATGGAAAGAGACACAGCAAAGTCGCCCTCCAGTGGCTAAATGCCATGGCAATGGGAAGAATGACAGATGCAAGCATTTATTTTGAAGTCTGTGACCACTAGAGGATAACTTTTTTTTCCATTCTGCAACTGTAAGCTTATACATTTAGTCAACTGTTATGCCTGTTTCAATGGCTTACTGGCCACTAGCTATGTACCATCTTTTTTCAAGCATGCTCTTGTGAAACCTCTTCTCAAAAGAGAATTTAAACCCTTATGTACTCAACAATTATAGAACAATCTCCAAACTCCCACTATTGTCAAAGATATTTGAAAAGACCATATGCAATTAACTGCCCACATGAGTCAACATGATATTTTTGAAAAGTTCCAATCTGGTTTTCAAGAAAAACACAGCACTGAGACTGCTCTTCTTTGTTTGACCAATGATCTCATTGCTGCTGATGCTGATGAGGGATCTGCCCTGATTTTACTTGACTTAATTGACATAGCACCTTCATTTTCCATCTAAAAGACATTGTAAAAGTTGCAGACACTGCTCGTGAGTGGTTCATCTCTTACCTTTCAGACAGTTTACAGTCCCTCTTGGTAATAGGTGCCCTTCAATTCTGTATCTACATGCTTCCACTTGGCAGATTAATACACGGTCATAAGATTTCTTTTTATTGCTATACCATTGACACAACTTTACAGTACGTGTCTGTTAAGCCAGGATCCCCAGGGAGTTTGCCTTCTTTAACCTCTTCCACTCCCTAAAGATGCTGGCATTCGCACATGACATTACTGTCTTTCAGAGGTTGTAGCGGGCTCAGTTTTAAAGTTACAAAAAAACTACATGATCTAAGGAATCGAATGGTACCAACCATGTAATGCTAGCTTGTCGGGAAGGGGGCTAAATAATGCTCCAAAATCATGCTATATTTTGGTGAGGGAAAAACTAGCATGGCCATTTTCAAAGGGGTACCTTGACCTCCCACCTCAAGATAAATGAATGGAAATGGGTTCTATGGGTATCAACGAGTCTCCCCTTTACAGACACATGCCCTCTTTTGTTATGTTTGCCATGCAGTTCTGGGCAAAAACCATGCAGTTTTTTGTATGCAGTATAAATCTGTTATTTTTTACCTATTCTAAAAATGTTTTTCATTATTTCTGCCTCCTCGGGTCCCTAAACAGTCTTGGAAATGCATAAATTTGGTCTAACTGGAAAGCTGAAACTCTTGTGGATTCATTGAGCCCACTTGTATTCATGTGTGATGATGTTAGTCCCCATAGTAGCCATTTCTTTGTAGTGAGACCATTATTTGAAACTTTACCTTACTGTATAAAATGACCTATATTGACCTCTAGGATAATCACAGCCTCAATAAGGGGGATTCTGAGCAATTTCCAGAGCAGAAGTGCTCACCATCCAATCGATGAATGAATGCAGTTCTTACAGGAATCTCCATGTCTAAAGTTTTTG
The DNA here is from genome assembly GCF_910596095.1 of Thunnus maccoyii. Lineage (NCBI taxonomy): Eukaryota > Metazoa > Chordata > Actinopteri > Scombriformes > Scombridae > Thunnus > Thunnus maccoyii. The sequence goes on from NC_056552.1 coordinate 3,446,940, forward strand.
ATATCAAATCACAACATGAATTTTTCTGTGGTGTTCCTCAAGGTCTTGCACTTGGTGTGTGTGTGTATATATATATATATATATATATATATATATATATATATATATATATATATATATATATATATATGACATTAAAGAAAAAACTCAAATCCTACACAAACTGGTTTTATTACACCACAAATTATCCTGGTCCCTCTGGTTTACAAATTCATGAAAAGGGAGTATGTTAAAGCTAAAACACGTTGCTCTTTAAACTTCAAATGTAAACACATATCCCGATCAACAGACCAAGGATCTAACAAATCTCCATCATTGCTCTCATCTAACCGAACGCAGGTCCACATCATTTTATCGTTGGGTAAACAGGCTCAGTGAATTAGGTGTGGAAGGTGTAGAGGTGTGTCAGTGTGTTAGAGGAGACTCTGTAGGACAGACAGCCAGTGAACCAGTCCACATACAAAATACATGTTAGATCTCTGCTTTTCTTTATATGTTTTATTCAAGTTTACCACAAACTGGATTTTATAACAAACAGGAAATAACCAAGCTGCACACAGTGGTCAACTCAGGACTCCATTTTATTGAATATTTTACTCAAGTAGAGAGATGTCCAACAGGTGTTACAGAAATTACAATCCAGGAGAACTTCAGCTCTATAAACATCAGCACCTAACAAGTTAAAGACAATATTGTTACTGTCTCCTCAGAACACCACAGTGATTAAATGGACTCTTGGTTGGACTCAGAGCAGAATGTCCAGAGCCACAACCAGAAAAACAAAGACCAGCAGAAGTTTCCTGAGTGGTACATTATACTTGTGTTAGAAGAAGAAAAAGATCACAACATAAAACTGGAATCATCACTTTGTCAATAATTGTTCATTATTTAAATGTATGTATTTTTTTTTTTAAATCTTTTCCCTTTTTTATTTTTTTTGTGCATGAAAAACAAAACAGCAACATCTGAATCTTAAAAAACAAAAGACAAAACTTTGTCACTGTTCACCACTAATGTGAGTGAGTGGTGTTACAGAGTTTCATTAACATTATGAAATTCAGCAAATATAAGAACAATTTCTAAATTAAAGCAGAGACACTTGAGTTACTTATTGTCATACCATGTTTGAAAACAAAGAAAAAAAACACCTCCCTCCTCCTTTCCTTCCTCTTCCACAACTTCTCAAGCATAAATGAAACCTCTTGTAAATTTAGATAAAGATAAATGAACAATTCTGATGTTAAGCTACAGGCACCTTATTCACTATTATATACCATGTAAGTGCTTTGCATAAGCTAATAAATGTGTAATGTAGCAAATATTCAATACCCTCATGCATGTCCCCACAAAAGTTTTATATTGATAAAATAAAAATTGGAAGACAATTAAACCACATGTAGTGCAGCACGTTTCTCTAATAATCAGATTATATGGTATATTCTGTAGAAGCCATTGTGGTGACATAATGTTATATGCCATGTAGCTACTACACAGACAAAGAAAAGATTAACTTGGAAACATAAACAAAGAATATTCACACACCAGTATTATGAGATGACTTCAAGATTAAAAAAAAGATTTAAATGCAATTATTCAAGCCTAAACTAAGATGTTAATGTTACATTTTAATAAGGTAAAAGCAAAAAAAATCATGTCCAACTGTGGCCATAGGAGGCCGCTGTTTGTTCCTAGTTTCTCACTCAAAGTGTCCAGTTTTTTTAAAAAAAAACGTCACTACAAACCTGATAGCATCAATTTTTGGGCCATATGTGGTATTTAATCGGCACATATGGCTGAGATATGGCATGGCAAAATGCATGTGGGCCAAATCATAACCACATAGATTTCGACATACCTTCAAAATTGGAGGGAATTTCACTTGAGGATCACCTCTGAAAATTAGGTACCTGGCCCAGATAAGAACTGACAACTGGGACCACATGTGGCGTGGTAATGGCAATCATGTGAACTGACATGCATTGTATATATATATATATATATATATATATATATATATATATATATATATATATATATAAAACCCGTTGCAGACCCGCCTGAATCACATTAATACCTGTCGGCCTATTTTCATTACATTTCAAAATGGCTATAGATGCGAAATACTAGGGAGAAGTGAAAGATCCAAAATACATGAAAGATGATTTGTAATTTTAGAGAGCTCTGTGTGTGCATGTGCACAGAAACTGCTCCGATGAAGTGAAGTTTGGGTCTGTAACATTAAAATACCAGTTTTTGAGTGCCAAAAATATTCTGAGATATATCAGAAGCCACTGTTTGTGTAGGCATATGAGTGAACTTGTGCACGGAGAATACAGAACAGATCCAAAACTATGGCACATGCGCTCATGAGCTGCCCTCACAGCCATCATTGTTTTCACTGTTGCTGGTTGACATGAACACAAACAATATGCAGGAGGTTTTCTGTGAATGATACACATTCAGTGCATTTTGGAGTCAGTTTAACCCTGAATATTGAGGGGAACACATTATTACATATATTGGGGGGGGGACATGAACCCCCCTTATTTTAAAATGTGAGAATTGATATTTTTGTGCTGCTGATGTGGACATTGTGTAAAAGCCTTAAACTGGCTGTATTGCAAACACAAACTGTGTGCAAAATGGCTCTCACTCAACTGGACACAGTGCAGCATAGTTGGTGTAGTGCCAAATCCAGAAACCTGGGTAAACAGGCTCTGTGAACTGAGTGCGGAAGGTATAGAGGTGACTCAATCTGTTAGAGGAGACATCGTAGAAGGACAGAGTGCCAGCAGGCCAGTCCAGATACACTCCAATTTTTTTGCAGCCGGTGTTGGGAACAGGACTACTCCACACCTGACCATTATGCCATGCAGAGAGCCACTGCTTCTCGCCAAAATACCAGGATATATTATTAGATCCGAGACCACTATCCTTACCTTCTTTTTTCCTTCCAATTCCTTTGTATGTTACAGCGACACCAACATAATTGCTATAACATTTACTCCACTGTAACTCCCAGTAATGGCGCCCAGTAAGCCCCTCTCTGCACAAAACCTGAGGACGTGGATTAAACCTCTCTGGGTTATCAGGATATTTCTGCCATTCTCCACAGGTTGCCTTTTTGTTTCCCTCAGACAGAGTGAGCCAGTTGCTTGCTGTGTTTGGGTTCAGGGAGAGATCACAGGCATCTAATGGAGAGACCAAAACATAATCTGTTATCATCATCCACATCACCGTCCACTTCAGTTTACAACAGCATACACACATGAAATGACTTCAACATACACATGTAGTCCTACATTATTTAATAACAGCATGGTAATAAAGATTTATGTTTTAGATATTTACTCAGAATTTTAATGTACAAATCTGCTGTGGTCTTAAAACTCATCTCCTAGGGGCAACATGGCTGTGTTTGGTTGAGATGTCAGAGCTACAGTGGTTCATTATTATGAAAATATGAAAATATAATAATAATAATAATAATAATAATAATAATAATAATAATAACAATAATAATAATAATAATAATAATAATAATAATAATAATAATAATAATAATAATAATAAACATTATCATTAAACAATAATAATAGTTGACCAGAATTTTTCCAAGTGATACTCAAAATGGAGCCTGTGATTGGTAGAAAAGATGACCACTTTGATCTCTCATGATAGATACAGTATTTTTTACAGTTTGACTTATTTTGGCTGAAAGTGGAAACTAACACACAAAAAAAAAGACTTACACCACATTAAATCATTTTTGTCTGTGATAGTCGTCACATCAGATGGGACGTCAGGCTTTGAAAAATCATCAGTGACCAGTTTGCCCTCCTTGTAATGGTAGATGGTTGCTCCTTTGTAGTTCTCATTTGCTGTGGCTGTTACAAGGAAACGGACACTGCTGCTGTCCTTGAGAGGTTTGGCAAGGTCATGGAAAGCTTTGGCTTTTTCTCTCATTTTGGTCAACACTTCCTCTGCGAAATACCAGTGTTCTGCATTGGTACATTTTAATTCAAGTGAATCCAAGTACTCAGCCATCGCATCAAAGCAGGGGTCAGTACTTTCCACAGAGGTGAAAACAAAGCACAGTGCATTCTTTACTTCTGGATCAAAAACCTCTCTATCCAACTCTGACTGATTTTTGACGATCTTTGTGTTTGTTCCCTCCATCATGTCTACACAGGACCTAATGACAGTGATTTCTCTCTCCATGTGATCCATCCACTTGCTTAGTTTGTCCTGACTGAATGGTGACATGTCTCTTTCTTCAAAGAATTTTTCTAATGAGCTCTCATCTTCTTTGCCTTCACGGATGGAGGGAAATGTCTTCTTCATGATCTGTTGGAGCGCAGATGTGAAATTATCACACAGTTTTTGGAAACTTTCCAGCGTTTTGCGAATCTCTGGAAAATCCTCTGACACTTTGTCTGCCAAGGAATCGTTGCATCTCATTTTTATCTGCCTAATACCCTCTAGAGCATCTCCAGCTGTCCTCACTAGTCCAACACTGATCTCACTCAGCAGCTCAGCAGCTTTGGAATTGAAATTCTTCAACGGCATCAGCCAGACCTTCAGTGGAGCAGCATGTTCTCCGTTTTCTCCCAGTAGCTTTGGAAGCTCTACATAGATCTTCACTGCCTCTTCAAATGTTGCAGGGTTGCTTTCAAGAATGAAGTCCCCGTAGAATTTGCAGGAGAATTTGTTTGTCAGGTCTTTTTCTTCATCAGTAAGCTTGATGTCAACTTTCCCCTCAATATCCAATGATGGAATCTTCTTTATCACAGCTTCCATGCTGCCCTGGATGTTCTGAACGCTGCTAGCATCTAACTTCTCACTGTCAAATACAAAGAAAGCATTTGCTCCATACTGGATGCCTGTGACTACATGTGTTGCCGAGCTCTTCGCAATAACATCTGTTTGTTGCGTGTTCTTGGTTTCATGAGGAGTCAACGACAACTGCTTGAAGTTGGTGGTAGCTTTGTACTGAAGTGTCACTCTGCTCTGATTCTTGAATTTCTTCTGATCATACAGGTATTTGGCAGATCCTCCAACTTCAATCAATCCACCCAGGAAACTGGCCTTCAGGGAAGCATCAACGGACAGCAGGGAAGACTTGGATTCAATGGAGTCAGATGTCATAATGTGAAAATCACTGCTACGCTGAGAGGTTTCAACTGTGTTCTCTTGTAGAGTTGTCGTATCCCACAAGGTGAAACCTACAGAAATGAAACATCATGTATTAAAGCAGAAAAAAACATTTTGTAAACATTCAGCCACATGTAGAGCTATTGTAGAAGTCTCAAGAAAGAGGATCTGAAATGTTTTACACTTGTTCTAATAATAAAAACCGGAAAATGAAAACCTCACCTGATTTTTTTTCTATGTGTTTATAAAGAGAGAGAAGGAATTAAAATGGGTGATTGGATTGTGTGTAGAAATTTTCTTAATCAATTTTGCATTGATTTTTTGTTGTTACCCAGAAGTTGCACCCACAAGCTTGACAGTGACATAGCTGCACCCCGAGGATTTTCAAAGTAAACGCACTGTGTTTTACTGAGACTGAGACACCGCTCTGTCATTTAAGTGAGTCCAACTTTCATGTGTTTGTGGGCTTGTTGTGTACATGACTTTGTTGAGTTTGCCTGTTCAACCAAACACTGTTTAAATTATTTATCTGCCCACCAGTGTAGAAAACTGTTAGCTACAGAAGATAATCAATGCTAACTACATTAACTGGTTTGTAGGCAAACTGTTGAAGCTAACAAACTGTACGTGAACATTACTCATTTATTATTATTGTCAGCTGTTTTGAACCTCATTTGGATTTTTGCTCCTCTAAGTCTATGTGAAATGTCTACATTTATGGTAGAAATAAGTTAAATGGACCCCCTTCAGCACTTCATGTAAGGATTACAAAATTGTGTTTGTACATGTAGACTACAAAGTAGAGAAATGTTCTAAATAATGTTCCAGTTTAACTGGTGTTTCCAAGGACCCATTGTTGACTAACCAGGACTAACTGATTACTTTGCCTCTCTATCATTTGTTATTGATGTTTTTCTCTCTACCATGTTCTCTTCTCAGTGTCTTTTGAAACATTACAATAGAAAAATTTGCTGGAACATTAATTTTGGTCTCAACAGAAAATACATGGGGAAATACATTTGGAACCGACCCACTGGACTGCTGAACGTTATAACGTATCACCACTGATGCCTTAAAAAGTCTATCATGGAGTTATCGAGGCAACAGGAGAGACAGGCAACTGTAGTGTCCTCAGTGCTAACCAAAAGTAGTAGTAAGACACTAACATCTAACTAGGTCCAATGAGCAGTTGTCTTGAATAATTCAGGGAGTGAGTTAATGTACGGTGTAACAGTGACAATTTATTGCCTCAAAACTTATATACAATAATACACAAGACTTTAATCTTTTAAAAGAATGGAAAATAAAAAATAAAATCAAATAAGGAAATCAACAGAAATGGTCCGTTATAGAGGTGGAAAACCTCCAATGAAATGTTCTTTGGTTTACTGAATGTTCCTTTGATCCGCAGGGACTCCTTATGATTAAAGCTCAAGAGTTCAGTTCAAAGTTGTTTTGTCTTGTATCTGTTCCAAGTGTCTAATAGTGTCACTACTATAACTACTACCTGGGTAGGATATTAGTGTGTGTATCTTATCTGTAACCCAATGAAAATGGTTATCACTTTAAATCAGATGTCCTCTGTGGGCAGTTCCTATGGTTGGCCAACACCGTTTCTCCAACCATCCACAGGGTCATGGGCCGGGCTCGCCATTTTTGATTCTATCTGGTCACAAAAAACCAACCTGAGTTTCTCAACATTAATAACTTGACAGAAGTTGTTTCCCTCTTGCTCACAGTTGGACCTCAGGAAATGCTCGTTTTTTGTTTACATGCTCATACACGTCTGCTGTGTTGGGAGTGCTGCTGCGGTGGAAAAAAGAGGGCATGTAGCTCCCTCAACATAACAGACGCACAGTGTATATGTGCCCCTTTGTGGGAACAACATGTAATTACATTTCTAAATCACATATATGGGTTTTGTAGCCCTATAATCCAATTGGGTTACACCCTCTCCCTTTGACTCTGCATGAGTCCCTTCATGCTCTGCTCTATAGTTCATAGGAGAACTTTCATAGTCACCAATGATGTCGAGTGCTTGATTAAAGCTCTCTAAGAGACTCTGTACAAAGGAAATAAAGGGTTTCCCCAACTAAGAGTAATGAAAATGGTCAGGCGGTCACCATGACCTCTCAGATTTTCATGTAGAGTCATTTGGTTCTGTACCAGTTTTGTTTTCACTTTCTTTTTCCTGGTCAATTGTTTCAGAGGTTGATGCATTGCTCAGCTCAGTATTTTGTTGCGCTTCAACAGATTCTCCATCCTCAGAATCTTCTTGATGAGTAGAGGTTACATCATTGTCATTCTCAGCATCAGCTGAGGTTTTGTTTGTCACATCTGGTAAGGTCATATCCTCTCCAGTAGTAAACAACGTCTGGCTCCTCTCCTTCGACTGTCTCAGGAGGTGTTCCAACAGGTTCCACAGGCAACACAGGAGCATTGCCCTGATCAGACTCATCCTGAGGCTGGGAGGTCAAAGAGGTCATGACCTGGATAGTAAGCATTTATCCTTTACTGCTGGAGTTATAGTTGGTGGCTCTCTCTTTGGGATTTCATACAATTCCACATTTTTTTCCACAGCAATGACAGGCAACCAGGTAGGACAGCAGGGTGAGTCATCCTGAGACTCTGAGAACGAATGTTCCTCAAAGGGCTGGGGTTGACTATGTCTGGTTCTTGGCCGCAGGGCTTTTGATTCGGCCTGTTCAGTTTCCTCTGCTTTGGATAGATCACCACAAGGGAGCAGGAGATTCCCATGCAGGGTTCGGATGGGATCTCCATTCATGGGCTGTACTGTGTACACAGGTAGGTCTCCCATCTTTTTCAGGACCTTATACATAGTGGATTCCAACTTATACACAAGCTTATGTTTGTTTCGTAGCCACAAGTCCCTTACTAACACTTCGTCACCTTTCTCTAGTGTCAACTGTCTCATTTTTTTGTCAAAGCAACATTTATTTCGTGCAGCAACCTTTTGCGATTTCATGATGGCAATCTGATAACTCTCTCTAAACAGGCCTTCAGGTTTCTCACGTACCGGGAGTGAGATTTGGGAGCACCACCCTTGACAGGTAAGCAGAATGCAATAGCTACTGGTAGCCTTGGCTGGTGCCCGAACATCAACTTATATGGGCTGAAGCCAGTGACCTTGTTCTTGGTGCAGTTGTAGGCATGAAATTAGGGGCTTTACATAGTCACGACAGTGACTTTTCTCTTTTTCTTTCAAAGTTCCTAACATGTCGAGAAGGGTTCAGTTGAACCTCTCAACCGGGTTTCACCTTGAGTGGTAAGGACTTGTGTGCACTTTAGTGATACCAACAAGGGAACAGAGCTCTTTATTGAGTTGAGATTCGAAATCTCTGCCCTGATCACTAAGAAGGTGCTCTGGAAAACCATAATGCACCAAAAACTGCTCCCAAAGACATTTAGCAACTGTTGTGGCCTTCTGGTCTTTCGTTAGTATGGCAACAGCATACTTGGTAAAAATGGTCTGTTATGACCAAGATATCTCTAAATCACATATATGGGTTTTGTAGCCCTATAATTCATGTGGGTTACACAACCATGAGTCCCAGTGCTAATTGTGACATTAACATTAGTAGATGTTTTACAGTAATAAAACCTGAATGCTTTTAAAAACACTTGTGTAAACCTGAGGCTAGATATTGAAAAACTAGAGCGGATTGTGGTTTTATATGATATAGCCAAACAATATAATGCTAGAATCATCTTATGTAAGCGCCCTGGTAGCTGAATGGTCACTGCACATGCCATGAAACTGCAACTTCCCTGGTATGACCATAGACGTTGGTATGATTCCAACTAGGGACCTTTGTTTTCTGTCTGCCTCTTCACTGCCCACTCACCCGATTAAGGCAAAAATGTGATTTTTTTTTTTTTTACAGAATAATAGTATGTAGCTTTACAAACAATACTGACTGCCTTTTACATCTTCATCATTGAAACCAATCAACAGCACAGACAACACGCCAATTCTGGCATAAAGATGTAAAGGCAAAAATAACAATAATGGTGCCGATTCTACAGATTTACATTAACAGAATGACCAAATTCAAGTTCAAATATGCAGCGCAGTTTTGTGTCTTGTTACATAGCAGCTAGACTGACCCAATAATGTGACATGTTATAAGAAAAGACAACAGTGCTGATCAGTTGTGATTGTATTTATGCAGTGTGGTTATCCAATTTTGGTTCCTGTTTACAAAATGAAAGTTGACAATGAAGTTTAATTTGGATGAATGAGCATGCTGAATATTGTAGAGTATTGTGGTACGAGAAATAAATGTCCGTAGCCTTTCAAACAAAACACCATCAATGGCATCATCATGAATCACAAGTTAATTTATCACACTTTGCGAAGGCTACCTCCAGCTTGCTCCCTATTGCATTCAAGGCAAGTATGAGATAAATCAACTCATGCCCACAAAGTCTGCCGAAATTTGGGTGTCATGATTGATGATCAACTAACCTTTAAGGTTCACGTGGCGTCAGTCACTTGATCATGTCAATTCGCCCTGTACAACATCAGGAAGATCAGACCCTACCTGTCTGAGCATGCAGCACAACTCCTGGTACAGGCTCTCGTTATATGCACACGCATCGACTACTGCAACTCCTTACTGGCAGGCCTCCCTGCATGTACACTTAAACCTCTGCAGATGATCCAGAACGCGGCAGCGCATCTGGTCTTCAATCAGTCCAAAACAGCACATGTCACCCCGCTGTTGATATCCCTCCACTGGCTCCCACTTGCTGCCCGCATCAAATTCAAAACCCTGACACTTGCTCACAAAATGGCAACTAAAATGCACTCTAATCATTACCTTGTTGCACTGCCTGTTGGCATGTACGTCCTATCGGGCCCAAACTTCAGTTTTATGGCACTTACTCATGTTGTTGTCTCCTGACTAGATCCTTGCTTGTGTTGTATCAGTCTCATATGTACATCGCTTTGGATAAAAGCGTCTGCTAAATGTAATGTAATGTAATGTAATGTGATGCTGTATTAAACAGTCCTCAAATCCACTTGACATCACATAAATCACAACACACAATACTAGCAACAAGAATGATTTATTGATGTTTGCAGTGTTTTGAACAGGCATCGTCAAAGCCACCTACTTTGCCATTTCCTAGTCTTCTCCTCTAGCATCCTGAGATCATCATAGCAACCACAGCCTCACGTACACAGATATCATCAGTTAATTAACCAGTTAAACCGCAACACCAGCACTTTTGATTTGAAATGAAACAATGACTGAAATTAAAGTGCTAACATGGATTTAAGTAGTTTTATTGTGTTCGTGTCCATTCTGATATTGTGAACAGTGAAGCAACTGTAGCCTTCTTTTTTAAGCAGTCTGCCAATTTTAGGACAATGCAGGAGGACAATCCTAAATATACAGCAAATATAGCCAGGGAGGTTTTTATGACCCAGCAGTGGGATGTTCCCGCCTGGCATAGTCACTCATGTGACCTCAGTCCAGCTGAGCAAGTTCCTTTCAAAGCCAATGTGCTGAAGTACAGAGAAATTACAACTAGGGATATCAATGATTAATTGGTTATCAGTTAATCACCATTAATAATTTAATCTATTAAAAATGTATTGGCTGATAATGCAGCAGACGAGGGATATGTGGTGTAACTGTCAAAAAATGTTCTGTAGATTTGCTGTAGTATCTGGTTACACCACTACGTGGAGCCTCTTAGTTTTTTATGAGATTGAGTTACAGGTGTGTTTGGTGACCACCGTCAGGGCTGCACAAACTGTAAAACAATTGCACCTCAATGCCTTCTGAGGTAGGAAAAAGTTGCAGCGTGTCTTGCCCTGCTCGCTGAGACAGTCCTGTTGAAGAACTCTGACTGGCGGCTGTGTGGCTTAGCTATCTGAGGCTCATGCTAATGCTAAACTAGCATCTTTAACAGGAACAGCTGCTCAGTTAATGCAGGCTGAGAACTGAGTGTCAGACAGCAGGACTCTAATTACACATGCTTCCAACAAAATCAACACAAAAGAATGAACTGTATAGACCACACTACCCTGCTTTGAGTATGAATGCATTTTAGAGGTGGCAGTAAATGGACTGATAAAGTCTGAGCGACAGTTTTGGTCATCCCAGGGACATTCATCCAGCTGAGCAGCTGTTTCCAGCAGCTGGACTAATGTTAGCTACAGTGAACAACACACATCACTCCATCATGTAGCTCAGGTCTGCACATTATTTCATATTAAACCAGTCAGACTGAAGTCCATTGTGGGGAGATAGGAGTAACCTGTTTTACAGGTTACCAATAAACTTAATCAGGCTTGTTTTATAGGGCCCACAGCACATGAGCATTATTGATTTCTGTAGTTGACTGCCCGCACATGACTTGGAACAAAAATGATATGCTGATAGTGCTCTTAGTGGCTTTTAAATGTATATTTCTAAATATATACGTTTTTTCATAGTTCTACAACTGTTTCTTTTGTAATGCTTGTGTGTGGATCAAATAATGATCCCGAAATTAAGACTGCTGCTGATCACACATTGTCACTGCTGACAATCACTGCTCATAGCTGTGATTACCAATACACAAATGTGCCAAAAGCTGGGTGAGCCTAATGCCTATGAAAGCCCAGTATTGATGTTAAATGATCACGAGGGATTAAGCACATCGCTGTAATGGAAATGGTGCATTTGTATAGAAGCCAGTTTGAATCTTACAAGAAAATGAATACATATTAGTGAAATTTAATCACTACTGACTTCTTAATGTTGAAATTTGTGTAACATTGAATTCATCACACTGAAATATTTCACTTTGAAAACCATCTATCTGAATTTATGGAGTTTATATTCCCCTGAAATTTTCAACTTTCAAAAACTAAATTTTTCAGCACACTTGTTAGGATTCACAATTTCAGACAGAAAGTACCCAAAATTTAAAAAAATATATCAAAATTTCTCAAATTCAACAACCTCAATTCAAATCTAAAAAGTTAGGATCAAGCTTTTGTTTTCTCACCATGCTGATAAAGTGTGCATGATGTAGCAAGAGAGATGCTTCCCATTTAAAGACTGTGGAGGATTCATAAGAGCTGTTGGGACATTTATATTTTACGGTGGCTCCAAACTGTTTCCTTTGGAAAGTAAAAACATCTATTTTTTTCTGTCTTGTCCAAGTATTTGAAAAAGAAAAGGAATTTACTGTGCCTTGAATTTTTGGGAGGGGAATCAATTCCCTTTCTTGTGGGCAGCACTGAAATCAAGTCTTTAGTCTGGTTAATAAATTTATCTTTTCTGTCCCATAAGATCATTTGAAATTCTTGTCAGCAGATCTCAGACAGGCAGAGTAAGTAATTCTATTATTCCAATGTTGTCTACATCAAGTTTTACCTGGGATTAGTTTATCCTGCCGAGCATCATAGAGCATCCCTATGGTGAAGGGTCGACCCAGTGCAGCTACTGTCATGGTATCTGAAGACATGTTTTCGAACCTGTTGGTGAACATGACACAACATAGATCAAAGAAAACACACACAATCTTCAATATTTGATTAAATTATCTGAAGTTAGTGTCACACAGGTAGACAACTCTCCTCCATGACATAGACAGAGAGGGAAAAAACAAGAAAGAGACCAGCAGACAGCTTATTGGTCTTGGAAATATTTCCAAATTAAAATATAAAGAAAGAAATATTTCCGCCCTGTTTGTCCTTACCTGGTGTAGTTGTGTAGATCAGAGTCTTCTTGACTTCTAACTGGAGCTTCCAGTCTGATGGTCTGTGATACTGTGAAGCAACTTTTATCCTGTTCTCTCTCCTACTGATTCCTCCCCCTGACACGCCTCCTGATATGACTGCAATCTTATTTTAATTATGTTGCAGTTTGTCCTGTTATCTCACATACAGATCAGAGAAGTCTGAAGAAAGATATGTAGCCCTTCACACAAAACTAAACAAGATACTCCTTTATACGTGATCAAATGTCTGATATCAGTCAACAATAATCAGGAAGTTAGTTTTTAAATAAATGATATTGCAAGAGTTTGTCCCAATCACAACATCATTTTTTAAAACTGTTGTAATTTTTTAATCATAACAAAAGTTTCAGTGCTGTGAAAGTTTGTTTTTCTTTTAGCTTTTTCTTGGTTTGTCCTTTTGCAAAATGATTATCAACATTTTTTAGTGAACTTTAATTAAATCACTATGCTTATGTTTTTGAACTCGAACTGATTGAACCGAACACTAAAATTCATCAAAAATCATCTTTTGATGGCTAAATTACTATATGCTCACATGAAAATGTTCACAACTTATGGAACCTGAATACTTCAGTAAACTAAAACAACCAGTTTCATACTATGTTAATGGATACCATTATTTAACCATATTAATATTGGTTTTCTATAACTTCACTGTAGGTTGATTGTGTGTACAATCATATTCTCATCCAGGTTTTGTGTCAGACACATTATCCAAACAATATAAAAACATGTCAGTGAGCCACACTGCTTCACTGGATGACATGTTCATTCATTATGAAGAGTTTGGTCACGTTAGTTTGTTTAGAAATGGCTCCAAAGACTAATAACCACGATCATGTTTCAGTCTCTGGAGAGTGGTTGGGTGTAAGGTAGATGCTACACAGTTTCTTGATAACTACAATGTAAATTTTCATTTTGGACTGGTGAAGACCTCTAGTCAGATTATAAACTGCCTCTCCACTAATATACAACATTTAATATAAAAAACCATGTAATTAAAAGTTAAATTAAATGCTTATTGTATATGCAGCCTTCTAATCATACAGGGTTGCATCTACCTTTTTTAAGCTAATGACACAAGTTCATTTATTTTGTTCAGATTTTGTCATGTAAGCACAAACCTGGTTGAAAAGAAATGGAAACTCTTCCTCTAATGGTGTTCACAAACTTTTAGGATGACAATAAACATGAAAATGTTTTGTTACAGTTACAATGATCTCTGATTACAGGCTTTCACATTTACACTTGGTATTTTTAATCTCACATTGTGGATGGATCTCGAAATGCAAATTAAGAAAGCATAGCTGATGGACTCAAAGTAGTCATGCTACTGTATGGGCTCAGCTTATTTTTTTTTATCTTTGCTTCTCATGTTCTTACAAGTTTCGGGTGGTTCAGTTGAATAGTTGATCCTTTTCCTGATGAATGAAGCTACGCCTTCTACATGGAATCCTGCCCAGACATTTATGAAATGTGACAGCTGCGGCTGCCTTCATCATCTGTTGATTACTTTAATTAGTTGGCGCCTGATTTGGATCACGTTCAGAGTGGAGACTTCCAGCACCTCTTCAGGTTCAGTGTTCTCAAACTCACCAGGGCCATGATCCAAAAGAGATCGGAGGGCCTAATAATATAATATTAATCACATTTCTAAAATATAAACATTTACAGCATATGACAACTGAGCCACCAATGATGACTATGTCTTTATGTACTTTTTATAGCCTAATTATTAAACATGATACTCAGTGACATTATCTATGTATGCTGGTAACTCATATGACTGGATTCATTAAGTTTGTGTGTAAATGGTTTGTGTGTGAATTGACACCATTATTGATGTATATTTATTACTTTTTCATCACTGTGTTATCAGCCTGCTTCTCAGCCAGGTTTATTGTTTTGACACTGGGCCAAGTCTCCTCATTAATAACCCAAAATTTCCTTACAAAGCCTTGACCAACCTTAAAAGGGTCACATACACACTAAACAATGACCATATTGGGCATTGATGTAGCATTTTGGTTTTAGTTACAAATTCACTGAGATTTCTCTGAAGGTACTTCTGTGATCACTAGTAATAATGTTCACAGTGTGTACAAGGTGTACAAGGCGTTGTGAAACTTTAGATTTTGCACAGACTTGTGGGATGTGGTATGAAGTAGCTTCTCATGAACTTAAAATATTGTTTGGATATTGTTTCAGTGGAGTTGCTGATGTTTTTTTTTTTAAATGAAGACACACCTGCTACTTGGCAATTTCACAGTTATCACCTGCCCAGACATATGAAGAATGGAATAGTGCCATGGTGCTCTGCCATCTATTGATTCTTCAGGATTAGTGTTTTCACTTTGAGTGTCTTATGTGTTGTGTGACTGCATGCTTTAAGGAAAGATCATGAAACCACAATCTTTCACTGACCTTAAAGGACGGGTTCAATTTTTTTTTGATGGGGGCAAAAATCCACAGTCCTCCTTGTTCAAAAATGTATTTAAAAGTTTATCTGGAGCTAATATGAAGCTTCAGTGTCCAAATTAGTCAAATCAAGTAGATATCTTTCAACATTACAGTCTTTTTATAGCCAAAGTCTTTTTGTTATACTACACTTCCACCGCAGCTCAACAAGGAAACACTGTCTGAGGAAACAAAAAGAGGGAATCTGATGCTAAATTGACTGTAAATATGGCAAATATCCACTTATCCACCTGTGAGTTATAGTTAAAACCACTGATAATAAAGTCACTTTAAAGGAAAATCCTGAAGCTCAAAGTCATTTATATTTTAAGTCAAATTGGTTTATGGCATGAGCTGAGATTGGTTATTCATACATCACACTGCAGTTACCAACAATTCTACACGACTTCCACAGATGCAGCTGAGCAGCTCTATGAGCTCCTCTGATACTATGTAGAGCTTTCTAGCTGGATGAAACCAAGAATAGAGGGGGTGAGTAATAAGAAGAGTTAAATATGAATAAAAATATGCAGGAAAGTGACTTATGTCCATGTACTATATGGGTATGGTTAATTAAAAGCACTGATTGTAAAAATAGATTTAACCATTTCTGAAGCCATCCAATTTCAAATATTTGGGGGGGCACATTCATTAGTTTCATCTTTGTTTGAGTTTTTGTTGTTTCTCAGATCATCTGCAGTGCCTGGCTGTCTTGATGTTCTTTAATGGTGGATCTGTTCCTACCTGCCTGACTTCAGAGTAAAGTGTTTTAACCTCACCTGTCCTGTGTGCTCAGTGTGCTGATAAATGCATTAAACGTAAACCAATGACTGCAGAATAGGGATTTTTCATTGTTGTTTTTAGATCTTGTGTTTTGTATTTCATTGTATTTCTTACCATTTTTTAAGTCTCATTGTCACCATGATGTGAGTAATTTCTAATGGGCTCATCTTTAATATCTCTGCTGCTAGTCTTTGTGTAAGTCATGTATTCTATTAATTTATTTACTACATCTTTTACCTTTCTATCTTTGTTTGATCTGTTCTTTTGCACTAGATGTTTGTCTGATGGCTGTTGTTTTCAGACGTTTTTCCACATCAAAGCCCTGAATAGTGAAGAAAACAAGAAGGAGGCTTAGGTTAATAAATTATGGTTTGTTTGAAACTTTAATGTATGAAACTTGATCCAACCACATATCATTTGTGCCGAAGCAAGAGGACTCTAACTTTGTTTTCAGGCCTCTTTGGTTGAGAAGCATTAAATAAAAGGGGAGAAAACTAAGTTCTTGACAAGGAAGGTGAAAAAGTGAAATAACAAAGTTAACAAAGACAGAGCAAACACCTCCATTTGATCTGAGGCCACGTCCTCAACCTGAGGGAAAACATCAAATCAGCATCATATTTCATTCTACATTCAATCAAACTGTCCAAAACAGTGTTGCAACTTTCTCTCTCTGTCTCTCCACCAGTTTATCCTTATCTGGAAAAGTTGTGTGGCTCAGCTAATTTCTATGTGGCTTCAAACTGAAGTTCCCAGTTTGATCAGTTTGATCTGATATGTTGACTTATTTCCTATTGGATGACCCAGCCGTCTCCCAACTCCTCCCCCGACACACCTCCAGCACAGAGTAAATGTCACGATTAATCTCATGAGACTGAAATACAAAACATACTAAATGACATACTATGTCATTCTACACCTTACAACCTTATGATACTGTCACATTTCTAGGAGGTAGGGAAGGTTTATTGGGGTGTTGAGTTTTTAAATTGAATTGTGTGTGATGGTTTTGTATGCCTTTAAAGCACATTTTGTTTGCTGACTTACAAATTAAAGATGTGATTTTAAGACATAAAATTACTTTGCTTTGAATAATTATTTGTGTCTGGTGTTTTTTTCTACAAGACACAAGATGTTTTTCTATTCTCTATTCTCATACTCAATGATGGTCTCAAGTTTCCACATCACACTTATATAAGTTGCACTGGACTTTGGACTTTTTGTGTTTTTTGGCGTTTCCTGTGTTGCACCTCGGTTAAGTCCTTCTGGTAATGGTTTTGTTTGTCATGATTTGGGTGGTGGGTTTAGAGGACTGTATTTGTTTAGCTCAGGGTATTGTGTTTTTTGGTTTTCTGGTTTCCCTGTGTTTTCTCCTCCTGTGTTCATGTGCTCCTCTTCTCACCTGCCCTGGATTGCCCTCGTTAGCCCTGCACTGCTCTGTGTCTTCCCCACACCTGCCCTGTATCAGTCTCGTCAGCCCTGATCTGCTCCCTGTGTTTCCCTCAGCCAATCGCTTCCAGCCTGCCCTTGTGTCTAGTCACCTGTTCCCCATTCCCTGATTAGTTTAGTTTGTATTTAAGGTCTGGTTTTCAGTTGAGTCTTTGTTGGATCATTTGTTCTGTCTTGTCAAGCTCATTCTGTTTGGATGTATGCCTGCACTCTCTGTTCTGTCAGCTTTTGTTTGGATGCATGCGCCAAATAAAAGTGGTTTTCTTCAGCCTTGCTTTCTGGTCTCTGCATTTGGTTCCATTCATCCCTGCTACATGTGACACATGTTTTCCCTCCAGGAGATAAATGTGAAAACAGTCTACCAGTGTCAAAGTTTGCACACAACATCTTTCTGCACAAGGAAGCGCAAACATCAGAGTGAAGAAACTATAAGTAAAACACATTTTTTAGTGGAGGGGAATTTTAACTTTTCTAGTGTACAATAGAAAAACATGGAACACAGAAAAGAACAACTAACCCCTTCCTGTATCTGTTTTCATGTTTCCACATTGATCGGTGTAAACCATCTTAGATTGAAAGTTAATTAAATGGACCAGTTATGCAGGTCAAATCTATCAACACCATGACAAGCAAAATTGCTTTTTGACAGCACCAAGATGTCATCCTAGAATGACCTGTTTCACACAGCATCATGTAGCAATGAATTATTGTTTTGGCAGATTGTCAGATGACAACTGAAAGAAAAACACAAGCAGGCAGAATGTTGACCAGTGACTATTTTTCATCTCTATTTACACCCATTTTTCTTCCTTGGTGATTTAATACTTGTAATAGATTTAGTTTCTGCTGTCGACATGCACTTAAACTCCTTTTGGAGAAGATCCAAAGGAGCAGATAGAGCCAGGTATGGGTAGAATATTGATGTTTTACTCTTTTGTCAAACATATTTTTTAAAATTTTTTTTACTTTTTCATTCATTTGTCCCTAGTTTAAAGGTCAAGAACTGATTGCAAGGTGTTATTAACCTCAGCTTTGGAATTATTGGTAAATTTATATATTTATATGCAGTACCAGACAAAAGTTTGGACATACCAGGTGTTTTTACTCTTTGGAAACGTTTCTAAACAAGCTACGGTATCCACTGTCTTCAGGGACGAAGGAACATGTCACCCAGTGCAGTGGTGTGACTCACTGATGTGTTTTTAATAGTTTTCGGACAACAACTGAGGTCTACAGCACAGAGGAATAAGATATATCAGGTTATGGATACTCACACAATACTTGTAAGCAGGAGGAGTTCATTGTTGGTTTGTCTCTGCACATGAGATTTGATGACAGTAAGAAAAATATAGAAAATCACCAGCCTTATCCTTTAAGTAGCAAATAATTGCCCTGATGAGACTAATTTTGTTCTAATTCATAATCTCGTACAAATTATTTGTATAGTGTTGTTTACAAAACAACCAGATTGACATTCTGTGTATTCTTCAATGTGTAAAGGTTTTGTTATTATTTTACATGTGATACTGTTTGGTTTGGTTCATTAATTATAACAGTTCATAATCTCTTACAAATTATAAGTATAGTGTTGTTTGAATTGATGCTGATGTGTCATTAATGATACAGCTTATAACTTTTGGTACAGTCAGCTTCTTAACCCTTACAGCTGTTCAGGGTTAAATTTAACCCATTTTACATTTGAGAGCAGTAAAAACAGCCAAAACACATTTGTTTTAGCTTGAAATTGTAATTTTTTTAACCTTTATTTATTCAGGGGAATACCTCTGAAAGCAATGCTCTCTTTTCCAGGAGTGTCTTGATCACAATCACACAGTTACATATTCATATGTGGAAGCTGCCCAAGTGTTTGACCCATATTTGTTCTCCTTTTATGTAACATAGGACCATTATATAGTGTGATCGTAAATGTTTTTTCTCCATAAACAAAACATGTTAAAAACTAATGAATACACTCTTTCTGCTCTCTGAAAGCTTCATTAAGGATTAATTACCCATTTATTAATGGCTGATGAAGTATTCATGAATGATTTGTGGTTCAGATATTTGGTAAAGAGGCTAATTATGAGGGGATACTGTGAAGGGTCAGAATATGAACACTATGTAAGAATTAACCTCCAGCAAAAAAGTAGCACATAGTAAACTCAGGTCTCCACTTTATTGAGTTTTTATACTCAAGAAGAGAGCAAACATGCCCAACAGGAATCTGACATTAAAGAAAAAACTCAAATCCTACACAAACTGGTTTATTCCATCACAAATGATCCTGGTCCCTCTGACTTTTCAATTTATGAACAAATCTCCATCATTGCTCTTATCTAACTAACATTTTATTGTTGGGTAAACAGGCTCAGTGAATTTGGTGTGGAAGGTGTAGAGGTGTGTTAGAGGAGACTCTGTAGGCCAGACAGCCAGTGAACCAGTCCACATACAAAATACATGTTAGATCTCTGCTTTTCTTTATATGTTTTATTCAAGTTTCACCACAAACTGGATTTTCTAACAAACAAGAAATAACCAAGCTGCACACAGTGGTCAACTCAGGACTCCACTTTATTGAATATTTTACTCAAGTAGAGAGATGTCCAACAGGTGTTACAGAAATCACAATCCAGGAGAACTTCAGCTCTGTAAACATCAGCAACATTCTCAACACCTAACAAGTTAAAGACAATGTTGTTACTGTCTCCTCAGAACACCACAGAGATTAAATGGACTCTTGGTTGGACTCAGAGCAGAATGTCCAGAGCCACAACCAGAAAAACAAAGACCAGCAGAAGTTTCCTGAGTGGTTCATTATACTTGTGTTAGACGAAGAGAAAGATCACAACATAAAACTGGAATCATCACTTTGTCAATAATTGTTGATTATTTAAATGTATGTATTTTTTAAAAAATCTTTTTCCTTTTTTATTTTTTTTTTTGTGCATGAAAAACAAAACAGCAACATCTGAATCTTAAAAAACAAAAGACAAAACTTTGTCACCGTTCACCACTAATGTCCTTAGTGAGTGAATGGTGTTCATTAAAATCTGAAATTCAACAAAAAGAACAACTTCTAAATTGAAGAGGAGACACTTGAGTTACTTAGTGTCCTAACATGTTTGAAAATGAAGAAAAGAAACACCTCCTCCCTCCTTTCCTTCCTCTTCCCCAACTTCACAAGCACAAATGAAACCTCTTGTAAATTTAGATAAAGATAAATGAACAATTCTAATGTTAAGCTACAGGCACTTAAGCTACCCAATGTTCTACCTTAATCACTATTATATATTAGCAGATACCCCAGTAAGTGCTTGCAGGAGCTAATTGTGTAATGTAGCAAATATTCAGTATCCTCATATATGTCCTCACAAAACAAAAGAATTAGAAGACAGTTAAACCACATGTAGCCTGCAGCATGTTTCTCTAAAACATAATCAGATACAGTATATTCTGTAGAAGCCATTATGGTGACATAATGTTATATACCATGTAGCTACTACACAGACAAAGAAAAGGTTAACTTGGAAACATAAACAAAGAATATTCACACACCAGTATTGTGAGATGACTCCAAGATTAAAAAAAGATTTAAATGCAATTATTCAAGCCTAAATGAAGATGTTAACGTTAAGTTTTAATAAGGTAAAAGCAAAAAAAGAAAATCATGTTAGCTAACTCAACTGTTGACTTTGCCATAGGAGACTGCTGTTTAACCGCAAGTGTCCAGTGTTAAAAAATATATATATGTATATAACTACGATCGTCTCCTAACCTTAACCCCGAGGTTATAATTGTAGTCATGATGATGAAGGTCACCTAACTTTAAGGAAATAATAACTTTAACCCACACCATATGTTTCTCAAACCTTAACAAATTGATCATTTTAACCCAAACCATGATCTGTCCTTAAACCTGACCAAGTGGTTTTTGTGCTTAAACCTAACCAGACCTTAAAGGTCCAATATACAGTAATCAACCCCACTAGAACACCAGCATCTAGACCAAAGTAAATGTTGGTTCATCAATAAAGTTGTAAAGAAAAAAAAAACAGTATCTGAAACCGCTCCGCTCGCCTATCAGTTTTGTTATTGAACACTTAAGTAAAACTGTAGGACTTCATATTTTTGTGATTGACTGACTATATTGCAAACAAACACCGTGTGCAAAATGGTTCTTTCTAAAATGGACACAGGGCAGCATAGTTGGTGTAGTGCCAAATCCAGAAACCGGGGTAAAGAGGCTCTGTGAACTGAGTGCGGAAGGTGTAGAGGTGACTCAGTGTGTTACAGGAGACATCGTAGAAGGACAGTGTGCCAGCAGGGCAGTCCAGATACACTCCAACTTTTTTGCAGCCAGTACAGGGAACAGAACCACACCACACTTGACCGTTATGCCATGCAGAGAGCCCCTGATTCTCGCCAAAATACCAGGATATCTTATTAGATCCAAGACAACTATCACATTTGTTTCCTTTCCTTCCAATTCTTTTGTATGTTACTGCCACACCAACATAATTCTTAGCGCATTTACTCCACTCTACCTCCCAGTAATGGCGCCCAGTAAGCCCCTCTCTGCACAAAACCTGGGGTTGTTGATCAAACCTCTCTGGGTGATCAGGATATGTCTGCCATTCTGTACAGGTCGCCTTTTTGTTTCCCTCAGACAGAATGAGCCAGTTGCTTGCCGTGTTTGGGTCCAGGGAGAGATTACAGGCATCTGATGGAGAGACCAAAACAATCCTCATCACTGTCTAATTCAGTTTACAACAGCATACACACATGAAATGACTTCAACATTCACATGTAGTCCTACATTATTTAATAACAGCATGTTAATAAAGATTTATGTTTTAGATATTTACACAGGATTTTAATGTGCAAATCTGCTGTGGTCTTGTTTAAAACTCATCTCCTAGGGGCAACGTGGCTGTATTTGGTGGAAGTGTCAAAGCTACAGTTTTTCATTATTATGAAAACATGAAAATATAATAGTTCACCAGAATGTGATACTGTGAAAGTGATACTAAAAATGGAGCCTGTGATTGGTAGAAATGATGACCAATCGGATCTCTTTTGATAGATACAGTATTTTTTACAGTTTGATTTATTTTGGCTGAAAGTAGAAACTAATGCACAAAAAATGACTTACAATGGAGTAAAGCTCCTCTGTCTGTGATAGACTCCACAGAGGGGACGTCAGGCTTTGGAAAACAACCAGTGAGCAGGTTGCCCCCCGCAGGTGAAAAGTCATCAGTGACCAGTTTGCCCTCCTTGTAGTGGTAGATGGTTGCTCCTTCATATTTGATATTTGCTGTGGTTGTTGCAAGGAAACAGACACTGCTGCTGTTCTTCATGGTTTTGACAACATCATGGAAAGCTTTGACTTTTTCTCTCATTTTGGATGTCACTTCATCTGAGAAGTACCAGTGGTCTTCATTGGTACTTGTCGATTTAGGGCAATCCAGGTAGTTGGTCATCGCATCAAGGCAGGGGTCAGCACTTTCCACAGAGGTGAAAACAAAGCACAGAGTATTCTCTACACCTTGATTGAGAACCTCTCTATCCAACTCTGACTGATTTTTGACAATCTTTGTGTTAATTCCCTCCATCATGTCTACACAGAACCTAATGACAGAGATTTCTCTCTCCTTGTGATCCATCCACTTGCTTAGCTTTTCCTGACTGAATGGTGACCTGTCTCTGTCTTTTAAGAGGTTTTCTAATGAGCTCTCATCTTCTTTGCCTTCACGGATGGAGAGAAGTGTTCTCTTGATGTCCTGTTGGAGCGCAGATGTGTAATAATTACACAGTTTTTGGAAACTGCTCAGCATTTTGCAAATCTGTGGAAAACACTCTGACACTCTGTCTGCCAGAGAATCGTTGCATCTCATTTCTATCTCCCTAATACCTTCCAGAGCATCTTCAGCTTTCCTCACTAGTACCACGCTGATCTCAGTAACAATGATCTCACTCTTCAGCTGAGCACATCTGAAATCCAAATTCTTCAGTGGCATCAGCCAGACCTTCAGTGGAGCAGCATGTTCTCCGTTTTCTCCCGGTATCTTTGGAAGCTCTACATAGGTCTTCACTGCATCTTCAAATGTTGTAGGGATGTTTTCAAGAATGAAGTCCCCATAGAATTTGCAGGAGAATTTGTTTGTCAGGACTTTTTCTTCATCAGTCAGCTTGATGTCAACATGCCCATCAATATTAAATGATGGAATCTTCTTTATCACAGCTTCCATGCTGCCCTGGATGTTCTGAACGCTGCTAGCATCTAACTTCTCACTGTCAAATACAAAGAAAGCATTTGCTCCATACTGGATGCCTGTAACTACATGTGTTGCAAGGCCCTTCTCAATAAGATCTGTTTGTTGCGTTTCCATGGTTCTGAGAGGAGTCATCGACAACTGCTTGACGGTGGTGGTAGCTTTGTACTGAAACGTCACTCTGCTCTGGTTCTTGAATTTCTTCTGATCATTCAGATACTTGGCAGATCCTCCAACTTCGATAAGTCCACTCAGGAAACTGGCCTTCAAGGAAGTATCAACGTCCAGCAGAGAAGACTTGGATTCAATGGAGTCAGATGTCATAATATGAAACTCACTGCTGGGCAGAGAGGTTTCCACTGTGTTCTCTTCTATAGTTGTTTTATCCCACAAGTTGAAACCTACAAAAATTAAACATCAACCATGTGTTAAAGCAGAAAAAATATTTTGATAACATCCAGCCACATGCAGAGCTATTGTGGATCTTTCAAGAAGGAGGATTTGAAATGTTGGAAAATGAAACATTAAGTGTACTACTGACTTCACTAATGTGTCTCGAATCATGAAAACAATGGGGTTTTTTTCCTGGATTTCTTGATTCAAAGTAAATTTATCATTGAGGGCCACACTCATGTCCATCTTAACAGTTTCTTCCAACATCATATTTAGGTGACTGGATATTGTGTTCCAAGATAGCATCCGTTAATTTCAATGAAAGTTGCTCACTGCACTGTAAAAAAAAAAAAAAAAAAGTTCAAAGAAATTAACTGTATTATTATTCTACATTAAATGTAAATTCCATAAAAACACAGTAAATTATTTTTATTAAAACCTAAATTAAATATTCACCATAAAATAAGGGCTGTAATCTGTAAATGAATATAATGGAATATTATAGTTTTTTTTAACAGGATTATTCAATTACTTAATGGCCTTGAATGTTAAATTACATTGAATTCTATGTAAAAATAAAAAATAACATCAAATTTAAAAAAAAGTTTAAAAAAAACCTTTTCTTATTCTACAGAGAATTTTTTTTTTTAAAATACAGACATTCACTTTAGACATTATCTGCATTTTTACAGTCCAACTTTTGTAAAATAATTTTAAAAAATCATTATAAAATATTGTCAAACAAATTTATTAATCTCCATTAAAAAAAAGGGAAACATCGAAGAAATACCTTAAAATTACCTAATTTAAATAAAGGCTTGTTTTATACAGTATTCTTTTGTAAATTCATAGAATTATCCAATTTATCCTTAA
This sequence comes from Thunnus maccoyii, assembly GCF_910596095.1. NCBI lineage: Eukaryota > Metazoa > Chordata > Actinopteri > Scombriformes > Scombridae > Thunnus > Thunnus maccoyii. The sequence continues at coordinate 3,472,085 of NC_056552.1, forward strand.
GAACACTACATCAAAGCACAGATTTATAGATGTAAAACACAAAAAACGTTATTTATTTATATTCAAATTACCCTCCTTTAACACCCATTAATGGTATCTTGAGAGCTTTAGGCTTTAATTGTATGTGATTATCTCATCTACAGTATATATTGGTTTTATACTGTACAAAAAATAGGATCATGTGAAAATGGCATACAAAAACATAATTTTAATAATCATTGCTTTATATAACCATTATTTGAAAGTAATTACAAGCAACTATCCAATATATCTACAGACTTTTCCAATTAATGTATGAGATTTACTGTATATAAACAGTATTTGACAGTAATTACAATCAACTATCCAATATATCCGTCTGACACTCTTAGAGGGATATTTTTTATATATTGTATGTACACTGCCATCATTCCTCAGAACCTCCCACTTATAGGCTATCTGAAGCTAAAGAGAGTTATTGTATTTAGGTCTTGATGCACAGCATATTGATGTTGGGGCTACATATCAAAATCAAATGGTCATAAAATGTGTGCTTCCTATGTTACATCCTGGTTGTTGAGACTGAAAGATGTCTTGATGATTGACATTGACAATTAAGTCCCTTGCCTGTTTGTAATTATGTAGACATGAATAAAACACAGATGTTGGTATAGTGGTCTGCCAACTCCTAGCAGTAGAGTAGGACTTGTATTTAGCTTAGCAATTATTTGAAGAGGGGTTAACAGCAGTACTGAGACAGGTAGGACCAACCATGCCTGTTTAAGCACTCTAGGAGCCTTTAAACATGAACATGAACCCTCACTGCATGGCCTCAGCCACTCCACAGTTCAACAAGACAACCCACAAGCAAGGTATCCTCTAAGTATAGTCGGATCAATCAATTCAATAATTGTTACAGATTGTACACAGTTGATATACCTTCAAAAATAGCATGTGTTCGTACAGTTTAAGACCAAATGTGGGACTTTTGTCTCCCCCTTCTGGCAATGAGAGTAATTACAAAAACACTATTGACACTTGCTTACATCACCACCGGTGGTTCGGATACAAGCACATAACTTGAAGCCTGACAAGATGGATTCTCTCATGATGTCGTGATCTCGCAAATCCAGCTGCCTAGCAAGATAAGTAATCACCAGCAGTTTCCTGGCTGCTGTTTAATAGAGTCACATTCACAATTTGTTTCAGTAACGCTGAGGAAAGCCTAGGGCTGAAACGTGTCTCTTTTTTTTTTTTGCTGCTGTGGATCATTAAAAAAGTGATATACACTTATTTATGCTGCCCTGAGAGTATTATTGTTATAATACATATTGACATGTGCAACACATGCTTATTTTAAAAAACATAAGTAATTTCATTTCAAAAACTGAAGGTCGCCATAAAAAAGGCTGTAAATCCACTTTAAAAATGTTGGAAGCTGTCTCCCAATACATTATGTGAGACCACAACTTGAAATTGCATATGTAGCATCCATGTGTTTTTCCTTGTGAAGGTGCAATCATTTGTAGATCTAATTTTTCTTATATTTCTAATATTAAGACCCAAACAGTCTGTCTATGCTCAACAAAATTCAAAGCCCTCATTGCAGTCCTACTGCTCCCTCTAATCATTAGGTCACTCCAACATTTCTACAGGTCAAAGGGAACAAAGAGCAAAAATCAGAGACAATATAAGGTGAATAAAGAGGGACCTCAATATGAGTAAAGCTTTACAATGGTTTACAAATGTTTTTTGGTTTTGTTTTAGCAATAGGTGAGAGATGTGTGAAAGATTGGGATTTGATGCTCAACCAAGTTCAACCAAGGCTCGAGCTTTGATAATATGGGTAATATGGGGGTGAAGTGATGTAAGACATGAATGTAAGACCTTAAAATAGTTGAAAAAAACATATAAATTTAAACATAGAAAATGTCTAAGTGACAGCCCTAGCATGTATGCTGCATGGGAGATGGACCCACTTTTCTGCTGCTCCGCTCTTTTAAGCTTCAAGTCTCTTTTTTCCCAACCTTGCGCGTCAGTGAAGCATGGATATACATACATTGACTGCTATGTAAATAAATTACATATTCACAATAAAGAAATCCATACATAATTATGTTAAACTAATTTTGGCCATCTGCACCGAGATTTCAGTTTCTATCGATAGGCTAGATGATCAGTAATTTTGAGAATTTTCACTGTATTGAAGATAGGATTTTAATCATGTTATTTTATATATATAATGTGTATATATGTTATTTTTTTATTTTAAATTGTATATTCCGTATAATCCAAGCTTTTGCAAAATACTGCGCCAGAGTTTTAACTGGTTCCAAATTTAGAGACTACTTCATCACTCCAAATTGAGCATCCCAACACAGGATACCAGTCAGTTTTACAAATGGTTTTAAGATTTTGTTGATCACATTGAAAGAACAGCGTGATCTGGCCTCAACCTTAATTTCAGACCTTTTTAAACCCTTAATGTCCCTGCACTAAAAGAGGCAAAGTTTGATCATGCTCAATTTCTGTTCAAGCGGTAAACTGCACTCCTTAAGAGTGGCAGCCTCATGGCCCATATCCATACCTGCGCTGATTTTCTCTCGAGCTTAATATTACCAGAACGCTACTGATTCAGACAGTTCTGATTCAGAATTGATAGCTTTTCATGACAGTGCTTCATTATTCTGTTTGCGGTCCCTCACTAGTTCAAAGTCAATGTAACTCAACCACAGCAGAATGGTCTCTCCTTCTCTCTAATCAACTGTGTGACAATTGCAATCCTTCAAGATCAGGCAAACAGGTTGGTATTTTTCCTTGATGATGCTTGATGTTTGAATGATTTCAGTGTTCTAAATTAATCCAATCACTAATCAATCCACCGCAGAAAAAAGTAATCATCAGATAGAATACTGTTTCATTGTGCAAGTGCCAAATGCGGATAGATTTTCCATTTGGCGAGTAAATATACCATGGTAGTCATGTGTTGCAGACAGAGACTCAGGCTGTAGTATAACTTGCAGGTTTTTTTTATTTGCGCCCTTTACAACCACAACAAAGCAGTATATGTAGCTTACAGTCTACCAGCATATTTTTGCTGCTGCTGTTAAAACCCACTTGCTTTGTGCTAACTACTGCAACTGGAGGAAGTTCCTTTTACTATTTTACTAGGGTTCATAATTTACTACTAAATTATGAACCCTAGATCCTGGAAAACATGTTAGATCAGATTATTTATTTTTGTTTACTTAGTTAATTAATGTGAAGTTAATTTATAAAGTTAATCAACCTGCATAATGTTCTTGAGTATTATGTTGACATTCCAAATTGTAGTTGATTTAACCCCCACCCCACAACAACAAAAAGCAAGGTATGAACCAAACCATGGATTTGGATTACTGTTATACCTCTAATCAATAATCAAAATTATGAATCCTAATCATAGGCATCCCTGGTTGTAGAGACTAACTAACATGTGCAATTTTCTCATGACATGGCTTGCCATTGTACCCCTTTCTCTCGTGTTTTAAATGCGTCTTTCATGGTGACTTGACTTGTGACTTAATTGACTTGTCTTGCTTGACGTTTAGCAGTGACTTAACTTGGCTTAGTTGAGCCTGAACACAGTGACTTAGGACTTGCTTGAGCCTTTAATATTAAGACTTGAGATTTGCTTGTGACTTGCACATGTTTAACTTACTCCAACTTCTGATATTTGTGAACATGAACTACTCTCTCCCAAAGCCACAAACCAGAGACGTAAGACTCAAATTTGTGATGCCATCCGGAATAAAGTCTGGAGCTGCTTCATAGACAATGAATGTGAGACTAATTTTGTAGTTTTTTTTAATACCCAAATAAGCTTTATTCTACAGTAACCTTTCATATCTGAAACATAAAATGTACCTCTATACTAGGGTTGGGCGATGGTCTACAGAATTGGCATATGACGATGCCCGCAGTGAAACATTGTGATGGATGATGATATCACGTGGGATAAATTACTGCATTTTGCTGTCATTTATGGTTGCACTAAGTTTCTCTCCTCTCCTCTGTTTCACTGCAGGCCGGGCTGAGTGATCCGTGCGTGTGAGTGTGTGTCCTCAGAGCGGAGCAGAGGAGAGACAGTAAACCACGTGAAGTACTCGAGTTGACGACAACTACAGTTCCTCGTTGCGTTATTGTAAGTGCAACGAACACTCCGTGAGTAAAAAATCGATAAGAGTAATTTGATCCATGCAAAAGATGGACAGACGACGAGGGGGCTTTTAAATCACGATGTTACGATAGAAGAAGCTCAGTGGTTGATGATTGTCAGCCATTGGCGATGGACTATGGCATTACCTATTGGCCTAACCCTACCGTACTCTCAGAACATCCCCTTGGGTGTTCTCAGTGTCATCTATAACATCTTTCTCAATTCATTGTTTTTGGAAAAGCTCCAGACATTATCAGATGACATCACACATTTGAATTTTAGCAAAATAATTTTTGGATTTGGGAGAGATTTGTTCATATAACCACCAATAACATGTATGAATTTCTAAATTAGCCTTTTGCTATAATGCAACATGCAAGACATTGTACTGATATAATGTACAAAACTGATTTTCCTTCCATTAATGTCTGTTGAAGTAATCTGAATGAGAAAAAAATAAATACATTCAAGTAAAGTATTCTGGTTGAGCTTTTATTAGGTTGATCAGCTTCAGATCCACATTATAATTCAATATGGCTGTTTATTGGTTTATTAATTTTGAAATTTTAAGGATAACACACTAAAAATAGTGAATTACTTTGTAAAGCAAGGAGTAAAAGGTAATTTTATGATACATTCTGGTTATTAAACATCTTGAAATCTCAAACATCTCAAATGAGGATCTGCATTGAATGGATTGCACAATATTGTAAAATGTCAGTAGAAAAATGTATATATTTATTTAGTGTAAAAGAAGTTGATATAAAGATACTTTTACATAGAACTTCTGGTTTTTGTACATTCAGAACCCCATACATTAATATGAAATGTCTGTAGATATATTAGGGAGGTGCTTGCAATTACTGTCAAATAATAATTATATAAAGTAAACCCTATACATTAATGGGAAAAGTATTTAGATATATTGGATAATTGATTGTAATTGCTGTAAAATAATGTTTATATTAAGTAAACCCCATACATTAATTGAAAAATCCTGTAAATATATTGGACAGTTGATTTTAATTACTGTCAAAAAATGTTTATATAATGTATAATTGTTGTTTTTTTTTACAGTGTGGGCACATGTCAATAATACTGTCAATAATACTATTGATTGGGAGGGAAGTCATTAATAACAGCAATAGTAATAATAGTAATAGTAATTCTATTACTCTGCCATTGTCTACATCAAACTTTACCTGGGATCAGTTTATCCTGCCGAGCATCATAGAGCATCCCTAAGGTGAAGGGTCGACCCAGCGCAGCTACTGCCATGATGTCAAAAGACATATTTTCGAATCTGTTGGGGATCATGACACAACATAGATCAAAGCAAACCCACACAACCTTCAATATTTGAAGTTAGTGTCACACAGGTAGACAACTCTCCACCATGACACAGACAGCGAGGGCCAAAAACAAGAAAGAGACCAGCAGACAGCTTATTGGTCTTAGAAATATTTCCAAGTTAAAATATAAGGAAAATATTTTCACTCTGTTTGTCCTTACCTGGTGTAGTTGTGTAGATCAGAGTCTTCTTAACTTCTAACTGGAGCTTCCAGTCTGATGGTCTGTGATACTGTGAAGCAACTTTTATCCTGTTCTCTCTCCCCCTGACACGCCTCCTGATATGAATTCTGCTGCAGTATTTCCTGTTATCTCACATATCTTTTTTCAGATTTGTGAAATATGATATGTGCAGCCCTTCACACGAAACTAAACAAGACGCTTCTTTATCAGTCAGATCAAAGCAAATCAAATGTCAGATGTCAGTCAACAATAATCAGGAAGTTGGTTTTTAATTAATAAATGATGTTGCAAGAGTTTGGCCCAATCACAACATCATTTTTACGACTGTTTTAATTGTTTAATCTTAACAAAGGTTTCAGTGCTGTGAAAGTTTGATTTTCTTTTAGCTTTTTCTTGGTTTGTTCTTTTGCAAAATGATTATAAACCATTTTTAGTGAACTTTAATTAAATCACCATGCTTATGTTTTTGAATTCGAACTGATTGAACCGAACACTAAATTCCACAACTATTCTATCAGCTTTTGATGGCTAAATTACTACATGTTCACATGAAAATGTTCACAACCTATGCAACTTGAATACTTCAATAAACTCTAAAACAACCAGTTTTATACTATGTTAATGGATACCATTATTGAACCATATTAATATTGGTTTTCTATAACTTCACTTTAGGTTGATTGTGTGTACAATCCCATTCTCAACCAAGTTTTGTCTTAGACACATTATCCAAACAATATAAGGCCCAGAAATTTCATACAAAGGCTCATACTCTATCTTAAAGGTTTAGGCTGGCGATTTCTATATTTTTTTTATTGTCAACAAATCTTATGTGCAGAGTCAGACCAACAATGATCTATTGTGTGTGTATCCAAAGCCTGATATATTTTAATCCTCTGTGCTGTAGACCTCTGCTGTTGGATCCTCTGTGCCGCATTAAAAACACACCAATGAGCCACACCGCTGCACTGGATGACATGTTCATTTGTTTTGAAGAGTTTGGTCACATTAGTTTGTTTAGAAATGGCTCCAAAGACTAATAACAGTGATCATGTTGTCAGTCTCTGGAGAGTCGTTGGGTGTAAGGCAGACACCATGCAGTTTCTCTGTGACTACATTGTAAATTTTCATTTTAGACTGGTGAAGACCTCTAGTCAGATCATATCAGATACCTGTCAGATACCTTTTTTAAGCTAATGACACACACAAACCTGGTTTAAAAAAAATGGAAACTGTTCCTCTAATGGTGTTCACAAACTTTTAGGATGACAATTAACATGAAAATGTGATCAGCAAGTCTTTTGTTACTTGAACACTATTTGGAAAATGTTGTGTTTTGTTGCAGTTACAGTGATGTCTTATCACAGGCTTTCGCATTTACACTTGGTATTTGCAATTTCACATTGTGGTTGGATCACAATATGCAAATTAGGAAAGTAAAGCTGGTGGACTCAAAGCAGTCATGCTACTGTATGGGCTCAGCTTATTTTCCTTTGCTTCTCATGTTCTTACAAGCATTGGGCAATTCAGTTGAATAGTTGATGCTTTTCCTGATAAATCAAGAGATGCCTTCTACATGGAAATTTCACAATAATGACCCTGCCAAGATATTTATGGAATGTGACAGCTGCAACCGCCCTCACCAGGGCCATGATCCAAAAGAGATCGGGGGCCTAATTATATAATGTTAATCACATTTCTAAAATATAAACATTTGCAGCGTATGACAATAACTGAGCCACTAATGATGACTATGTCTTTATGTACTTTTATAGCCTAATTATCAAATGTGATAGTCAGTGATATTATCTATGTATGCTGGTAACTCATATGGCTGGATTCATCAAGTTTGTGTGTAAACGGTTTGTGTGTAAATTGACACCATTATTGATGTATATTTATTACTTTTTCATCACTGTGTTATCAGCCTGCTTCTCAGCCAGGTTTATTGTTTTGACACTGGGCCAAGTCCCCTCATTAATAACCCAAAATTTCCTTTCAAAGCCTTGACCGACCTTAAAAGGGTCACATACACACTAAACAATGACCATATTGGGCATTGATGTAGCATTTTAGTTTTAGTTACAAATTCACTGAGATTTCTCTGAAGGTACTACTATGTTCAGTGGCAATAGTGTTTACAGTGTGTACAAGGTGTGCAGAGTGTTGTGAAACTTTAGATTTTGTACAGACTTGTTGGTTGTAGTATGTAGTAGCGTCTCATGAACTTAAAATATTGTTTGGATATTGTTTCAGTGGCGTTGCTGATGTTTTTCTTTGTAAATGAAGGCACACCTGCTACTTGGCAATTTCACAGTTATCACCTGCCAAGACATGAGAAGAATGGAATAGTGCCATGGTGCTCTGCCATCTATTGATTCTTCTGACTGTGTGCTTTAGGGAAAGATCATGACACCACAATCTTTCACTGACCTTAAAGGACGGGTTCACAATTTTTCAAGTCTGTCTTAAAACATCAGTCAGGAGCTCAAATGAACATTGAAACATGTTTTTCTTGCTTTAATCATTCCTCCTGTTCATATTGACCATTAGAAGATCCCTTCATAGGAGGAATAACATTGGTCTCTATGCACAGCTGGTTGTCAGGCAAGTGTGCAGGGACTGTGTAAAAAGCACAACATTGAAAAGATTTATTTATTATCATTATTATTATCATTATTTTTATTATTACACCAAACAATATTCAATAACCCCTAACCCTTTTTTACAGTGTGTGTTGTGTGTATAAGTGTTGTAGTATAACCAACAGGAGAACCTGGATGTGTGAAATGATTTTGGGGACACTACACTATACAGGAGTGAAGTTATTGAATACTGTACTTTTTAGACAGTCCCTGCACACTCGCCTCACAACCAGCTGTACATAGAGACCAATGTTAGTCCAGCTCAGAGGATGCCTCATTTAGTTGAAAAGAAGGTTGTAGCTTGTTGTCTGCCTTACTACGGTAGGAAAGAGGCCTCGTTTGTGATTTAACAACATCTCGCTGCTTATGAGTTATTGACGTATTCATCACTCTCAAGTGTCCTCTGGAAACACTTCTGTTATTGTTTCTGTAATGTGTTGTGTTGTGGGATTTGCAGCGCGTTTTGTCAATGCTGTGCATGTGTTGTCAAATTAATGAAGATGTTTTCTTAATTGGCTTGTGTTTTGTCTATTTGCATGTGTTCTCTTAAGTTTCAGCGTGTTTGCCCTTGTTGGCCACCGTAGGGAAGAGAGCAGCGGGAAGAAAAGTCCAAGACAAATTCCCCTTCAAGAACAATAAAGACAAAAGTCAGATATTAGAGTGTGTTTCAATCTCTTTATGTTCATTTGCAGATTGTCCTTAAATGATCGGTTAGCATGATGAGGCCTTTTACGTGGAGCTGCCTTTCTCTGTGACATGCAGAGGACTCAGCACATCTCAAAACTAGGTGTAATATATGGGTTAAGGATTCCAGATGCTTTTCTACACCAAAGCCCTGAATAGTGAAGGAAACCAGGATGAAGTTCAGGTTAATAAACTGTTTGCTTGAAACTTTAATGTATGAAACTTGACCCAACCAGTGTGAAATAACTCATTCTCTGATTTGTACCAAAACAAGAGGACTCTAACTTTGCTTTCACGCCTCCTTGGTCGATAAGCATTAAATAAAACGGGGAAAAATAAGTTCTTGACAAGGAAGGGGAAAAAGTGAATAAACAAAGTTAACAAAGACAGTAAACAAAGGTATAAACAACCAAATAGCTGCTATCGCAAGTCTCTTAATGTGATTTTTCGCCTACAAATAACCTTAAATGTCCTAAAGCTGGAGAGAGAGCTGGCAGTTAACACTATCCATCATGTTAAAGGAGGGGATGGAGGAGCAGTGATGGTGGAGAGAAGAAGAAAAAGCTGTCTCCAGCTGTGAAAAAGGAGTCCATACAATAAGATGAGATGCCAGGCGAAACCGTTGAGTATTTCTCCTCCCAGGCTCAGGTGAGAAATCTTTTGTATGCTGTTGGATTTCTCACTGCTGTGTGTCTTCCAGGCTGTCCATCTATCGTCCTCCCATGTTGTCTTTCATATTCTATCTCTGAATTTATTTGCCTGCCTGGCTGCTTCTCTCCTACAGTGTGCTTCTGTGTCTGTATTAGTGCTGTGCAGTAAATCGAAAACAGTTGCTGGACAGTTGCAGATTTTACAATCTGTGTAGAAACAGCTTTCCATGTGTGGTGTGTGTGTGTGTGAAGTTATTGTATGAATCGTATGTACATATGATTGTGTGAACTTTTGAAAACTTAAAATGCTTAGTGACAGGTATAGAAACTATGTTTGTGTGTTTGAACAGTATGTTCCCATGTGAATGAGGAACAAACTTAATTTGTTTACGCCTGTCATATCTGTTTGGATGTCACTACAAACTGATTATTAACAACCATGCCTACGGGCTGCTGAGAAAGAAATGAGGAAGTGTTTGCCCCAAGCTTTGGGGCTATTGCCAAATTCTTGTGTGAACTTTAAAAGATTTAATAGAAAACATGTTTGTGCATCTAAACGTCACAGGAAGGGAGCCAAAAACAGCCCATTTAGTGTGGTTTAAGCTAGCCCCAAGTACACAGTGCAACATATATATTCAATTCATAAAAAGCACTAAAACTTTCCAGACTAAAGGGGAGGCACAGAGGACCATCTGGGGACTGAAACCTATAAACCCTGAGAGGGAAAGGAGTTACCTACAAGTGCATACCTTTACTAAAATGTGCACAAAACCACACTAGAGCCTAGGAGCAACAGCACAGCACACTATTCATATTCAGCTCACATACAAGCAATTTCAAATAATCATCCCCTCAACAGGGCACTCTATACCATATCTTGACACATAAGACCCAGTCTTCACCTGCACAGCAAACCAATACGGTGGTCACATATACTAATAACAACAACAATGGATGATTGAAGACTTAATTGTACTTTATCAAAAGCTGATTTTACATGTCATTCAGTTTGTACTCACAAAGTTGATAGCATGCTGACATCGCTTAAAAGAAGTCAGATGGGTCAAGAAACACAAGCTGTCAGACAACCATATAGGCTTAAAGGGACATATTGTGCACATTTCCAGGTCTATATTTTTCTTCTGGGACTCTACTGGAATATCTTTGCATTATTTACAGGTCAAACAACAGCCACCATCTAGTGGCTTTTAAAAGAACTGCAGCTTCAACAGGTTGCTGTTCGGTAGCAATGAGTTATCACGCTGTGTCGTTGTGGGCATTTTTTGTTAGCGGAGGATGTTTTTCTGATGTAAGTCATCAAAAGTTCTTAAATAATTTTTCACTTCCAAAGCAAACAAGTAGCACAGCAATGAATATAGTTATCATTATGAAAGATGATCAATATATAACCATTTTTTTGAAAATATTTATGCCTTTTTTATGTAATTCATGTGGGACACAAGCAACTATACATTTTTAAATATGCCTTTGTGCATATTACTGTCTAATACCAAAAGCTTCCTTTTCATGTAATCATTTACACACATAACCATGAATATCAGAAACAGGATATATTACGACATTTTTTGCATTTACCACAGATCTCCCCAAAGGTAATAAAAGTCGTTTTTAATATTGAAAATAAGCTTTGTGCCAGACATTCACTTATTAAAGTTTCTTGTCTCAATTTTTAATGTGCTTTGATAAAGGAGAGAAGATGTAATGAAGTTATTCACTGGAAAGAAATTGCACAGACACATTCCCCCTTCCTGCCTACTTACAATCATCTAACATACTGTCATGACTGTGGAATTCAATTAATTTCATCACGCATGCTGCTGTAGTTAGATAAGGAATGAGAGAGTAGCCCTGACTATACAGTACACACTGGTAGTAGAAACACAATACAGAGTGTGCTGTAACAGGCTTGATTAAGCTGCTGGGGCATTTGCCAGGAAAAATGGACAGACCCACACACACACACATTATATTAGAACATTGGTGTCTTGTCTGTAATGCATTCCACACCCATTTTTCACTGTAAAGCATTAATTATCATACACTCAACGAGGCGTGTGGATGCCGGGAAGAGGATGAAAGGTTCAGCAATGGCAAGCAGCTACAGCAGTGTAAAGAAGCTCAATTCAATATACAGATATAGTTCAGTGTAATTTGTTGTTTGCTGCTGGAAACTAACACCTTTTTATTTATTTTGATTGCAGCTCTTAGACTACCCAGTCACGGCTCAGGCTGAAAACACTTCTCAGGATTCGTTCCAAGAAAGGCGGCTTTATTGAAAAAACGATTTCACTGCATTAACTCGGAATCTGCGTGTGACAGCTGGCCTGGCGGATGCGTTGAACACAGAACATTAAAGGGAAATTCTGGTATTTTTCAACCTGGACCCATCTTTTTGGGTCTCAGTGACTAATGGGGACAAACATTTTTGGAAACGACCCAGTATTGAGCAAGATCACAAAATGCGCTCCAATGTAATCCTTTGGGGCAATTACGCTCATCAAAGTACGTCCACCACTTTAAGATACTGGGTGCACTAAAACCAAATGAATATGCCAGTCAACTCATTAGTATTAGGAAATGATCACTTAAAAAATGTCTTCCAATATATGCAGTTCAGTCCATATGTATGTAAATTATACCCCTGTGTGTATTTTTTGTACTGCTTCATCAAGATGTAGTGTTTTAAAGTTAGATGCTAATCACAATTAGCATATTATCACTTATAGTGTTATTTCAGTGTAGTAGCAGCTAATGTTACCATGTGTTGCATGAGAAGTGAAGGAATTTTGGGGGAACCAAAGCTTTCTGAAGCACTGAATCAATTATTATTAGTATAGAAAATGGTTCACTGTTTCGAAGGATTTGATACAGTCAAAATGGCGACATCTGCTGGGCAACTATTGGTATTGCACTTGTATGGCTGAATTAAATCTGAGACCATGATTAAACAGAGTGTCTGTGGTCTTACTGCTTTCTTGTTATTTTGTTCAATAAAGTCTATATAAATAAAACTTATCGCTCTGTTTTTAAATACTGTGGCAGATTGAGAAGCACATGGATACACACACTGTATCCAAAATCAGCAACAAACCTGTCTGATGTGAGTGTGACCTAACAAGGCCTTGTTTCGTGTGGTCACATGATTTTTGGCGTGGTGAAGCAAGGCACCAAAACATCTTGCCATGATACTTTTGCTTTGAAAGGTCGATAATGTGTCTGCTTCGAGCATAATTTTACAAACCTGGCTCAGGACTTGCAACAAATGAATCCACACACTAATGAAAGGTGAAAAAGATATAATAAATTAGGCATAACAACTCATAATGATCTATGGGAATGTTAAGCATCAGGGGTGTGTGTGTGTGTGTGTTGTAGAAGTAAAGGAAAATAACCAAAGGCAAACTAAAGTGAAGTTATTGCAGTGTGGAAGGCTTTCTGGCTGCTCAGCAAAAAGGGAGAAACTCTCACGACAGCAGCTCTTTTATATCATCAGGCCACTCCCTCCTCAGGTGCAGCTGATCAACTCTGATGTAATACTGGCACTCCTGGAGAACAGACAACAGGTTTGTAACTGGAGAGAGACACACTGTGTCTCAATTGGTGTACTTCCATTCTTACAATTGCTATTTTGAGTGTATAAGTGCGTTCACACTGACATGTACAGCAAAACACTGTGCACTATAAGTACCCGGATGTTGCACTCTTAACTTAATCCAAGTAACGCTTATTTGTAAAACTGTTGTGATGTTTTCAGAGACATGAGGAGCCACTAGCCTGGCCAGGTAAGACCAGCGTCATCTTGCAGCAGCAGCAGCTCGATTCCTACGTTGTCATCCCAGGGAGAAAATGATCCAATGAACTGATCTGTGCAACTCTGTGATTTACCACTGACTCTAATGTCTCCACAGCATTTTGATATATGATATAATTCCTCTTGGCTGATAAATGTTGTTCTCACAGATGAAATTTAACAATTGTAGTTGCCACATTAGTTTGTCTGAATGTAAAGTGAAGCTTCATGTTTTCACTGGACAGAACAACAGCGCTGCCTCTGGGACTCTATATGCACAGATAAAACCACATTTACATAAAAATACATGTATTCAAATGGACAGATCAGTCTATATTAAATTTCATTTCATTTTATTAAGCTACATAACAGTTTGGATTTATATTATAGCTACATTGCAGACTGAATAACATAATTTACTGCATCTCTCTGTCATTGAGGCTTTTTTTTGTGAGGAAAAAAGGTGTTAGTGGAGCTTTGAGTTGCAATTATTTTGTCAAAGTACAGACAGGTAGGTGTGTTGAAGCTGAGCTGCTGCTGTCAGCAAGTACGCAGCTGTTCCAAATGCAGAATGACGGCATAAAAGTCAAGGGAAGTCAAGTGATATTTTGGCCGGTAACAATTGCAGTCAAATGTTATATAGTAACAGCAATTCCACATTAAAAAGAAAAGCAGAAAAAGAAGTTAAATGTTGTGATCGTGCATTTCTGGTAAGTGCACAACGGCTGTGTTAGATTTGAGACAACACTACCCTGTCAAAAATTCACACATTATGCAATTAAGTACATGTTGTACACATTGTACTACATGGAAGTGTACTACCAGAAGTATCGAAACTGAGACACACTGCCAGAGACAGATAAATAGAAGAGAGAGATGGATAGAGGATAGTGATCAACACTATTATTGTTTAAGCATCTACTGGGTGTCCTGTTGGTGTGGTCTCCATGTGTGGCATGGGGTGCATTGCATGGTGATGGGCTGATGGTATACAGGTGTGCTTTGGTGTGACCTCCAATCTGTGGTTACTTAACCAGCCACACACACACTAGAGTCAGTCAGTTTGCTTGCCTCCTCTTGTGTGCAGATATAGACTTTAATGGTTGTATCTGATGTAGTTTTTAAGTGTTTTTCCTTGTGCCAGTATAAGAATCTGAGTGTTTATGTGGGTTGGTCTCTATCTTCTGTTGTGTGCAGAGTTTTGGTAGAAATGATGTTAGTAAATTACTGAACAAGCTTGCTTGTCTCCTCTTGTGTGCAGTGTGGCGGTGTGCTGAATCTGCTGCTGGTTTTCCACTACATGAAACAGCTGGGTGGATGTCTGGAGAGCTGCAAGGTGCAGTGTAGCAGCTGGTTAGCAGAGCCACCAGAAAACACAGTCCAACAACATTGATGCAGCAACCGACCAGTCACAAACCAGTGACCAGCAACAGCACAGCGGTTCTTGGCGTGATAGGTTTGGCTTCACCATATGCAGGGAAGAGAAGTTGAGCACAAGCAGCCACAAACATCCTATTGACCCCTATCCAACTGACTCTTTGCTCCCCTGGCTTTGGTCTTGTTTTAGCTTTATTTATTAGAAGCTATCCATTAAAATAGTTATTTTTTAACTACATGGTCTGTTGTTTTTTGCCCTTTTCTTTATACACTGGTTGGTCAGCTCTGAACCGGGTGTTTTACAGGGCTGTCAGAGTGACATTACTACCAGTTCCTCATTAGTTTTTACTCACAACTCAGGGATCTGTGAGTAATAACTAACCAATAAATGTACTATTTTCTTTGGTAGTTTGCACTAGCAAGTGAAGCGGCCATTTGTTTTAGGTCTCCACGCTCCCAAGCAACGACTCAGGCCTGCAACGTTTTGTTTGTAGTTTAAAGGACAGTTTTATTTTGGTCGCAGAGTGAATGTGTGCATATGAGTGTGGGCCCTGTTTGTTAGGAGCTTTTGAATTGGTAAATAAGATAGAAAAAGGTCATATTTCAGAGCTGAATTTAAAGGATTAATGAAAATTGGCTGTAAATTAAAACTTTTGAGAAAGAAAAATACATTTAAGGGTTTTGGTAAACTATTTTTAGTTTTAGTTTTTTATTTTTACAAGTTTTTCATTTAACTAAATTCATTATTTGCATTTAAAGTACTCTGTGTGTCAACTAGTTGTTACCAGTCCATGAAGAAAGCATCTCTTTCTACATGGACTGGTAACAACTGGGCATAGCCTAGCAACATAGTGAAGCATAGCACGGCTAAGCAAGAATGTTTAATCAATCAATGTACATGTATTGATTCGGCTAAAGTTATTCATTGAACTATTGTTGTGATGTCCCTGTTGTTCATAGTCAGGTTATTGCATAGCCACACCGCTAGGTTAATGTTAGCATGTTTAACACATGTTACACCCAGTAACTCCAGTATCCACACAGTTAAGAGGTTTCAAGCCCAGTTTTGCAAACTTTGGTTCAGGCAGCACATGTGGTTCAAGACACCACATGGTCTGGCCTCTTGTCTTTGTAGTCCCCTCTGTCGGCCATATTGTCTGCATGCCATGTGCTCAGTCACCAGGTGACTTCAGCCATCTTGCCATTGTCTTCCACACACACACACACATACGCTTGTATATAAGTAAACTAGATTAATATTGTGTGTTTTGCTTTTTACCTCTTTGTTAAATAAATACTTTTGGATATACCTGTTGTCTGTTTTGATGTTGCACAAGAATGAGTTTTACCAACCTCTGCTCTGCAAAGAACTCCAAAATCCTTCAACCTTAACTAGCTATTGATATGGTAATTTTGTTTATAGTGATTACGTTAATTGTAAATCAAAGTTCCAAATTGATAGATTAGTACACTTTGAGACTTAATTGGCTATCTTTTTCTCTGAGTCCTGGGTGGTGTCCTGTTATTATTAATTCTTCTTAATAATTGTATTGATTTTAATAATTAATAATTATCTTGATCATCATTAATTATTGCTGATAGCCAAACTTGTAGCCAAGGCCCAACACTATTTTTCCATTTTATTGCTATCGTAATCTCGCTGTGTTTTTTGGTGTTCTGTCACCTGCACCATAACAAATTCCTTGTGTATGTGTACATAGTGAATAAAATCTGATTCTGATTCTGAAAACGTCTGCTGCAAAACCAACACGTCCTCATAATTAAACTCCCACATAGGTCGATTGTACCATCCAGAATGACCCATAGGAGCATTTTCTAATATACCACTTTCCCATGATGGGACAATGCTGTGGTTAAGGTCTGGTTAGGTTTAGGCACAAAAACCACTTGGTTAGGGTTAGGGGAAGATCATGGTTTGGTTTAAATGATCACTTGAAACACGGTGTGGGTTAAAGTTATTACTTCCTTAAAGTTAGGCAACCTTTGTTGTCATGGCAACAGTAAACACTCAAGTAATTGCAGTTACGGTTTTTAAAAAACTGTCCCGACTCGCGGTTGGAAACATGAAGTTAACAGTGGCCTCCTGCAACCAAGTCCACTTTTTGCCATCTATCTCTCTCGCCATCCACCCAACCCGTCTCATCGTCATCTGAACTTCTCCAGCTCATCATTACTATAGCTGCTAGATGGTGTCTATCAATCAAATTTAACTTCAGGTCATTTTTGGCAACTGAGTTTTCGACCTATAATGTCATTTTTCTTGGGAGGACGGGTTGGCAAAACAGGTGTGTTTGCATCCATAACTCTTTTAGCTTTAGCAACCTGCTTCCATTGCGGCTCTGTATTGTTGTTTCTTTATGTTTGACAAAGGACCCTGAGCATTTAATCAAGTGAATAATAACAACAGTAAATTGTCAAGCAGTGGTAAACCAGTCCTTTCTCTTATCCTTTTATACGTTTGTATTGTTTACTACATTTCCCACATAACCTTACTGAACTGTAAGGATGCAGCTGCACACCTTGCTACATAATCATAGATTACCACACACACAAACATCACTGCTCCCAGTTATTTGTGGCGATGTTAAGGGCGCCGAGTGGAACATTTCTGAAGAGATTAGAAGAATTATTTTGCTAACAAACATGGCTGCAGTGCCTCAGAGATTAACACACACAAGTCTCGCTCTCAGTCTCTTTACACACACACTGGAAACTGTGAATCGTCTAAGAAATTACAGCAGCTCAGTGCGCCAGGCAGTCAGGCAGGCAGGTATTGATCACTGTGCAGCTACTTATCACCTCGTTCTTCTCCTGCTAAAACTACTCCTGTCTGACACACTGTTCTCTCCTCTTCTACTTTCTTCTTTTGTTCTTCTTCCTGCTTCGTCTCATGCAATTTCACAACATGAGCGCTATGTCTTAAAACACAGATATCAAAGAGCTTGAGGGAGTATAAAGTCTCAGAAAAATGTGTTTTCCCCTCATGAAAGGATTATGTTGAGACATGACTACAAACGTAGCTTCAGGAGTTTAGCATTGATCAGGTCTGATGGTTGATCATGTGAAGGCAGTTTAAAGGACTAGTTTGACATTTTGGGAAATATAATCTTCTGGTAGAGAGTAAGATGAGAAGATCGATGCCATCTTCAATCTCATATCTGTCCATTAAATACAAAAATACAGCCAGCACCCAGTTAGCTTAGCACAAAAACTGTAACAGGGGTAAACAGCTCACCTGACTCTGTCCAAAGGTAACCTGGTAATTTGGTTCAGAGCCAAGAAATAGTCCAGCACCTAACTCTGTGAAATGGTGAATTCTAGTTTTTATCCTTTGATTTTTGTATGGATTAAACAAACTATATATAATGTGCTAACTAGGGAGTTTTAGAGGTGCTGGTAGGTGGATTTTGTTACCTTTGGACAGAGATAGGCTAGTTGTTTTCAACTGTTTTCAGTCTTTGTGCTAAGCTAACCAGATGCTGACTGTAGCCTTATATTAAACGGAGAGATATGAGAGTGATATTGATCTTCTTATCTTACTTTCTACCACAAAGAAGAAAGAATGATCAAGCCTATTTCCCAAAACATTGGAACTATTCCTTTAATAGTGCAGCAGGCTGGAGAAAACAGTAGAAGGACAATTAATTTTTAACACAACTTAAGATTCCCAAAGACGATGAAGGAAAAAAAGTGTGTATCTTATTGTATTTTAACTAATTTAACCACTTAATATCCAGTTTTCTCATTTTCTTTCCTTTTAAGTAGCCCTTTTTAGTTCCCCAAAATATTTGTTATCTTTAAAAACTTTGGGATCTCCACTAGAAGTTTAAATAAAGTTAAGTTCTGTCTAAACCATTAGCTTGTTTACAACCTGACAACCTTGAATCTCTTTAATGATGTTATCATGTATAAAGAGCTCAGCTATTAACTTGTTAGAAATGATGGATAAAAATGCATAATTAAGAACCAGAATTGTTCTTTGTGTCAGCATCAGTGCACATTCACCATCAGCGGTATTATAATCCACTACCACTTGCCACTTAAAGTGCTTTTTAAAAACAGATGTGAAACAACTTCACCTTTAAATTTAAGCCTGCATTTTTTTATTATAATATATTATAATATTGTTCCCAGCTGATTAAAAAACTTTGGGGCTCCCAATGGGGGAAAAGAGTTCAGATAAGAAATAAATTAGCAAAATAATCATAATATGATTAATAATAAAAATAAATACATAAAATAATGAAGTACATGAATAAAGTTTATGGGCCCAATTTACACACTTTTACAGACAATAGATAGTACATAATTATGCATTGATTTAACATAATTAAGCCATTTGATCAACCTAGCTAGCATAATGTTTTGTTTCCAACACGTCTTACCTGTTTTATTACTATTGTTGTTTTTATTGTTTGTTTTATTTTTATGTAATTGTTTGGTATTTTATCTCATGATGTTGTTTTATTTTAATCAATTTTATTTGCCTCGTTGTTCTGATTTGATTTAATCCTGGTTCAACCATGCAAAGCACTTTGTGACTTAGTAATAAAATGAATTATTTTATATTATAGTAATTAATTTCCGAGCAGTTCATCACACAGTATAATTCTCAACAGATAATCATCTCTCTATAACATTTCTTTCGGCATTCTCCCCAAAAAAGACAAAAAATTTAATGATAGGCTCCAAGTCAGGCAGCAGGATTCCCTCCATAGTCCCTCCAACATGATTTTCTTTCTGTTTTTAACTCCCTTACTCCCTCTAGCTCTTCTCTCTTCTACTCCTTTCTCATTTTCTCCCTCCCTCCCTCCCTCCCTTCTCTCTCTATCTATCTCTGCCTCATTCCCATTTGACTCGCTGTGTAGTCGCCTCCTCTCTTACTATACTCTGCCCATTTTCTGCCTCAGTAGCTCCTCACAAACACAGAAAGTATTGGCGCATACAGAGGACTGTGCTGTTAGAATAGACATCCGTACGGACACACAACATTAGTCACAGAGGCCTGAATACACACAGAGATGTTAAGAGTTTGCTGTAAAAGGGCCTCGGATGAAAATGACAAATGATAAAGCTTCAAATAAACCCTCAGCAACAGCTAGTTCTGCTGCATTTATGAAATGAACGATAGTATCCAGCAGAGGTGAGTCCCAAGACCAACAAGTTCCAAATAAACTTCCAAGTTCTGAACTTTGTGTTTGAGTCCAAAACAACTCATTTTGTGCCCTTTAATCAACCAAATATAATGCTGTTTTAAATCTTTGAAGTCCCCCTCCAGTCAGAAAGGTCTTTTTCTTCTTGTTCCTTCAGATGGATGTTTAGACTTCGCCGTGCAGAGTGATGTATATGCAGACACTAGGGAGTATTTTTCACATTCATCTGCAGAAGAAGGAACGTTTCTCTGTGCTCAGCTTAAACTTGATTTTAAGCATGATTTGTGACATCACAACTAGTGCAAAGCCAATTGTAACTTACACAAGTGTGATGTGGAAACATGAATCCTCTGGTGCACATATACACTGAGAATGGACTTTACAGTGAAGTAGGAGACATCTTGTGTCCAGCTGTTCAACTTTTGAAATGAACAGTATTTACATATTGAAAGATTCTGGATTTTTTCAGTGAGGGAGAAGCAGTATATGTCATTTTAAGTATTTTTAACGAGGTAATTGAACTTTTTTTGTGAAAAAAAAAGTCATACACAATTTATTATTCCAAGCAGGATTTTTATATGATCTAGAGTAACAGTTAGCGCATTTACAGAAATAATGAATGCATTTTTAATATGTGTATTCATTGCTTTCTAATAAACGCAAAAACATTTTGAGCTGCAACAATTAGTTTATCATCAGAAAATTTGTCACCAGCTATTTTGATAATCAACTAATCGTTTCAGTTTTTTTCAAACTGAATATCTCTGGGTTTTAGATTGTTGGTGAGACAAAATAAGACATTTTAAGACGTCACTTTGTGCTGTGAAATTATGACGGCTGTTTTCTGATGGTTCACTGGTTTTATTAGCCAAACGATTAATCATGAGTATAATCACCAAATTAATCGATAATGAAAATAATCATTAGTTGCAGTCCGAAGAACATCAGGTGTGTCATTTCTTATTTGTGAATTCTGAGCTCAGCGTTTTTCATGTTGCCGTCTGCTTTTTCAAGGTTTTACATCCAAATGTGATAATTTGAGCTGTCGTCTGTCAGCTATCAACTGTCGGTCAGTTAATCTGTACTGACAGACATGCCTTTACGGCCTGCTTGTGCAGAGTGATTGGCTGCTGTCTGATTGCTGCCATTTATCAGGAGGAATTTATATGCTGCACATTTTTTAGGTCAGTCGATCCACCACTTTGGTCCAGACTGAAATATCTCAACAACTATCTGACGGATTGTGGACGACATTTGGTACAGATATCTGTGGTGCCCAGAGATTCCACATGTAGCTCCACCATGAGGTTAACATTTGTAGTTCTGTGATGAAAATCAGCTGTTAAACAGGACAAGTTTTATGAACAGGCACATTCAGTAAAAATTCCTGATGCATCTGCACTGTGCTCTGCGCCTAACCCTGCAGCTAAATACAACTCATACTGCCAAAGATATGTCCAAAAATTACTTTCACCACCCGCTGAGCTTCAGAATTTAGGATGTGGTGAAAGTGATTTGGATAGATAATGGATAAAAGAAGCTAAGAGCCAAAAGCTTTAATATTTTCTAGTTTTTAACAGCCTGTTCCCTCCACAGCATTCTGAACACAGAAGCTCCAAAGTGTCTCTCTGAAGTTGGACTGCATTGACGGGTCCCTGTAGTAAAAAAAAAAAAAAACAGCATGAAGACAAGAACATGGGTGAGAATTATCATGTAGATCTTCTCAGTTACACACTTTTGCAGGTATATCATGCAAAGACTCACACACACAGTTATATGCCATGCCGACATGCATACAAAAACACAGAGTAGCATGATTACACATCCGCCTCCCCTCTGTTAAGTCATGTGGTGCTGTTGGAGTCTTCTTTATCCGCACTGCAGAGCATTGTGTCCTTTACAACGCCGCAGCACAGAGAGAAGAAGAAATAAAGAAAAGCCAGAGAATCAACAGGGAGGAGAGGAGACACAACCGAGACTGACAGAGACAGAAAGAGAAAGAGGGCTGTGGAGGAACACATACATGTTTTTAAGTTTTAAAATTTTATAACCTATAAAAACTGTTCAGGCTTCACATAATATGACGGTATTTTCACAGCGCACAGACTGTCGAAACGGCTGCGTCAAACTGATGAAAAGAGCTGTTGCCAGTCATGCGCTGAATTGTTCATGTGCAGGATGAACGGTGATACATGAGGACAAAGGCTTGTTGATCAGCATTTAGAAAAGTACAGTTCCACTAGATGAATTTTAATGACCTTTTAAGGAAACCAGGGAGAGAATAATAGCAGTGATTACAACAGCTCATTCATGCTGCTCAAGAAGACGTGAAAAACAGATAAAGCATCTTAATTGACAGTTTTAATGGGTATGAAAATGTGCATTGCTACCTGTTCACATGATCACCTGTACAGAACTGTGTTCAGACCTGAAAATATCATTGTTTACCATCCAGGGCAATAGAGGCCTTATCAATCACTGACAAACTTTATGATTTTTCCCACCTAAAATAATAACAAAGTGATGCTTTTTTAAATCACTCTGTCACCTTTAACTTGAATTAGAAGCTATCACCAACAAACACCTATATCGATCAGAAAAGGATTGATTATGGAGCCCGCCAAAATGTTGCTTTGCTCATTAAACCAAAGAAAAAAAAAGGTAAAAATGTCTTGAGAAAGGTGCCTGTGACCAAAACGTTGACGCTTTTTAATAAATCAATGCAGAGGTGATGAAGTGTGTGCAGGAATTGACCTTTTTTCTTTTGAATTGGATCTTCAGGGAAATTGAAATCTGGCACCACAGGACAGACTAAGCAAGTGTTGCTTTCTACTCTCTGCTCATTAAACCAGCCACAAACAAGCAGTAATACAGTGACATGTCTATTAATATCTGATCAGTTTAAGGGTTAAAAACATCCATAATAGTTTAATCTTCATACATAACAACTCAGAAAACAAGAGTTCTCCCTGGTTGGTCCACCACTTTGGTCCAGACTGATCTCAGCAACTAAAATTTTGTACAGGCATTCATGTTCCTTAAAGGATGAATCTTGTTGACTTTGGTGATCATCCTCTGACTTTTCCTTTAGCACCACTATAAGATTCAAAGCTTATCGCTCACTGCTAAGTAGTCCTCTCTGCAGCCATGTCATACTTCACTGTTTCTAGCACAACACTGAACTGATGGACCGAACCAAACAAAGACTAAATGTTTTGTTCTGCCTCAAAGAAATTTCAACTATATCTTGATGTTTATGGGTGGACAAAAGGGGGGAAAACAGTCAAAGGGATAAATAGTTTCTGAAAACATGTCACATTATGGATCTTTCATAATCCCTCCATATGAAAAGGAGAAAAAAACACAAGTGGAGGGTGAGCGAAGAATGATGGGAAGTGGAAAGAAAGCTTTGTCATTTTCAACCCAGGGTTCAGACCAGCCATCGTTTATAGTGTGTCACATGAACACACACACACACACACAAACAGCATACATTAGTGTTGTTTCAGATTTTCAAGAAATCCGGCAGGCCAAGAGAAGAAACTGAGCTGGTGCAATGTGGGCCGACCCAGTGCAACAGTAACAAACCAGTGACATGCAAATCAACTAAACGTTCTCCATAAACCATGCAGTCACTGTTCGAACGGACATCCATAATACTTCCTCTCACTCTTGTGAATTAGAATTTTCAGGAAAGTTAATAAAGTTTTAATATTTCAAACAGATAACCGGATGTATACACATACCTTTATTTGTTGACAAATTACATTAATTTAATATTTAATGCTGTATTTCATTTGTTACTGACTCTGTTTATATGTACAAAAAGCAAAACTAGGTGGTTTTTGCTTATAAAGCAACCCTGTCTCCTAGAAATTACGTTTCTTTACGACTAAACTGCTACAGAAAATACTTTTTTTCAGGAAATGTAATGTTGGCTGAATTTTGTTTTGTATTTGTAATGTTGTCATTTTTTAATGTTTTGTCTCAACATCATGAGAAAAGGCAGGTAAGGGAAAGATGATCTGAATTTAATACAGAAAAAAAGTCAGCAATGATTTAAAGCACAAAATTTAGCACTTAAAGAGGACGTATCCTGCACATTTCCAGCTCTGTATTTATATTCTGGGGCTCTACTGGAATATCTTTGCATGATTTCCAGTTAAAAACTCCTTATTTATCTTCTACTGGTTCTTTATGCAGCCCCTCAGTTCAGCCTCTCTATGAAACAGGCTGTTTTAGCTCCTGTCTCTTTAAGGCCCGCCTCCTGATGACCCCACTCTGTTCTGATTGGTCAGCTTCAGGAAGCTTCCTTCGCCTCCAGAAGCTATGTAAACAAACTATAGTAGCAGGATTTCACTTCTTTTTCTCCTTCTTCACTTGAAATGGAAGCAAGAAAGGCTACAAAACAGACATGTGGACATGTGCAAAGAATCTGACTGATACAAATAAAGAATTTCTGCTAACATCATAGACAAAATTTAGGCTGCCACTAACTTATTTTCATTATCGATTAATCTGTTGACTATTTTCTCAATTAATCGATTAGTTGTTTGGTCTATAAAATGTAAGAAAAGTGTGAAAAATCAATCACTGTTTCCCAAAAGCCCAAGATTTCTCCCGTCTGACATTCCACAACCCAAAGATATTCAGTTTAGTGTCATAGAAGACCAATGAAATCAGAAAATATTCACATTTAAGAATCTGGAAACAGAGAATCTGGAAAACGGTTAATTTAATAGTTGTCAACTAATCAATTAATCAACTAATCATTGCAGTTTCAAACAAACGAGGGATTAAAACAAAGGTTTTTTGGCAGATGATTCATTTCATACATCCATTATATATTAGTTTCATGACTTTCCAGTTGAAGCAAGAAAGAGAGGGGGGAAGATAAAGTACATCCACAAAGTATCTGTCACCATATTGATCAGAAATGAGTGGAAATGTCTTTAAATCTGCTTATAAAAAACACAAAATGTCAGCAAAAGGACTCATCTTGAAGTAGACAAAAGGAAGAAAAATAAACAGCACAGCACAAAGTATGGCTGCTTATTAACAAACACTTGGTTTCTGAAACACTTCCAGCCGCATCCTGTGGACATGAGGGGAGACTGTGGAACCCTCATAACCCCTCTCCCACTCGATCGTAAATAATGACAGAACAAAGCCGGCACTGTATTAAAGAAAGGCTCGTTTCTCAACTGGTGTGACATTTATTTACTTCCACTGAGAGGAGCCGAGTCAGAGCAGCAGAGTTTAAAGCTGACACAAAATTTGCTGTCCTCAAACACCTCTGCATGCCGTCACCGGGATGAGAGAGTCAAAGATGTCTCACTCCTGATGAATTATGATGCTGGAAAAGTAAAGCAAAAATGCAGATTTTCCCACTGGGACACTTATATCTTATATCAGAATATCTCAAATCCTATGCCCTCGTCTCTCTTGGTCTCTCTCCTTCCTATCCCAACATTCCTCTCTCTACAACAAGACAAAAAAAATAAATAAAAGATGCTCTGCTTGAGAGTGAAGCCCTCCTTGGCTGTGAGCTTCTGTCTTTTAAGTTGCGGCCTTTTTTCTAAAGCGAGGGTGACTGAGCCGTCCCCAGAGTGGACAGCAGCAACAAAACACAAACAGACAGAGATGAAGAGAAAAGAAAGACCCCAAAAAAATACTTGGAAAGAGGGAGAAAGGATGCAGTCGAAGTGCCTCTACGGCTCCCCTTTGTTTCGAGGCCACCTCCTATTGGTCGGGTGTGTTTATGTGCCTGGCCGGTTATTTGGCTTTGTGCTGTCTGGTTGCCCTGGTGACGAAGGATTAGACCCACTGTGTGTGTGTGTGTGTTTGTTGGTCTGTGCTTCTTACTGAATTAATTACTCGTGTCAAAGTGTGTGTGTATAATTTTGTCACATCTTGACACTTAAAAGTTTTTTGTATGTTTTCAACTGTGTGAAAAGACACACACACACACACACATATTGATTTATGTAAACTGTCCTGTCTGTGCTGAATAGGAGGTGGTGATCTATTTTACATTTGAAGGATGGAAGATGGAGAATATTTCCACATCCAGTAGTTACGGAGCAACATTGTCATTCATTTGAAATCGTGTTTCTGTCCACCTGGTGAATGTAACATCCAATATTCACTCTCTTTTAGCTCTTTTCAAATGCATGGTGTCATTTAGTCCGGTTGAATGGGACTCTGGTTTGTTTTCCTCCTCAGTACGATTCGTCTGGGCAGATCTGAACACAGTAATCATGTTCTAACCTCGATCTGACCTAACTACAGAGCGAACTCTGCAAGTTTCAGGTAAACAGCTCCTGTAGGCAGGTGAACTTTGCATGTTGGGATGGGCACAATCAACAATTGCTAGCAGCTAGCCGGGAGTAGACAAAGTTGTATTTTTTTAATTTGGACAGAGAAACCTTCCTCCTGTGTTTATGGTCTTGCTTCTAACCAACGAGTGGCGTGAATGTTCTCATGTGGCTTTTAGTGATGCATTTTGGTTAGCTTGGATTTTTTTTCTGTGTGGAAAAAAAAAAAAACAAACCAACAGGAAAAAGCAAAAAAGTTCAACTCATCCACTGAGAAAACAGACTACAGGTTTGAAAACGGCCTGTGATGAGGATTCAGGAAACACATAAAACAATGTATATCAGGATCAAGTAGCCAAACCTCATAATGCTTTCGAAATAAAGTAAGTCATTTCAGACGCTTATCTCTCTCTTATCTCTCTCAGTTTTGTTTCTGAGCTGAACCATTGGAGCCGTCTGATCATACAGATACTGTAATTGGGATGTTTGTAGTTTCTGATACGTTTTAGACTTGTTTGTCAGTTTTGATTTCCTGAATGTAGCTGCTTTTAATAGCTACTGAGTTAACTTAACCGGTACACAATAGAGTAGGTGTCAGCTCTCATTGCAAGAAAAGAAGTTAAAGTGGCTGTAAATATAAAACATTGTGCTGTTAGGTTTCTAATGTGATACCTAAAGGCAGACAGGTTCAGATAACTGAAACAATCACTTTCCACTACTGAAGCTGACCTCAAGTGTAAAAGATAAATAAAAAAAACTTAAATATTATCAGAGGATGATATCAACTGTTCAATCCCAGAATTCAGCACCTGCTCGATATGCAGTATCAGTCCATCCACTGGGATCGTGATAGGTAAAAATTATCAAATAGACTGAGGTTGGTTGAAGTCAAGCGTCTCTTTAATTCAAACAGAACATATGTTGCAGACACGGAGAGTCCGCAGAGTCTCTGTGGAGAATTCTGACAAGAAAAAGGAAAGTCACTAGTATATATTGACAGCCTCTTCAGTTGCTTTCTAGTATTTCAAGTGTTTACTTGATTGTGTGTTCATCTCACCTGTTGAGACTCTGACATGAAGAGCTGAAGAAGTGGATCAACTAGAACCAGAGTACTTTTTTTCCCGTCCTGACCATCCAATCCAAACTCGCCCGTCTCCCTGCTGTTTTGTCTGATAAGGCCTGACAACAGCATTCACTATTCATTAGGAGAAGTTAGCGGGGAACCTGGACCACAGCATGCCACAGGCACAGGTGGGGACAGAAAGGACATCCAAGACTTCAACAACAGCCAGGATGCAAACACACACACACACACACACACACACACACACACTTTGCCTGGATGGAAATGAAACTTGAAAGTTCAGGTGAAGTGAGTCTTAGTTGGGCAGAGAGGATGATTTAAGAGCCAACAGTGATGCTAAAGGCATCTTTCAAAAAGATCATAAGTAACATTTTAAAATTAATAAATGTTCGTTACAAATAGTTTAAAATGGTTTTTCTGGTAAACACGAATATTTTGTCTGTTCTTGGAAGCAAAGGATGCTGTTTGTTTAAAGGAATAGCTCAACTTTTTGGGAAATTTGCTATGTGTCGTTTTTACACTTCATATTACTAGACAGACTGGAAAACTGGTTGGGACTTTCTGGCACAGTGCTAAACTGGTTTGAATCCTACTTAAAGGACAGGGACTACTTTGTGTCGATAGGTAATTACACATCTAAGCGGACAAAAATGACATGCGGAGTTCCCCAAGGCTCCATTCTGGGGCCTCTTCTGTTCAACATCTACATGCTCCCACTAGCTCAGATTATGAGAAACAATAAAATATGTTACCACAGTTATGCGGATGACACACAAATTTACATAACCGTATCACCAGGGGGCTATGGTCAAATACAAGCACTGAGTAAGTGCATTGAACAAATCAATGATTAGATGTGCCAGAATTTTCTTCAGTTAAACAAAGACAAAACTGAAGTAATTGTTTTTGGAGCCCAACGGGCTTATACAAAGTCCTCCCCTTCATTTCAACAAGTCATAAAAGGAAGAACGATTAAAAGTCAGCCTCAATCAGTAATGTTAAAAACTACAAACCAAGCCAGAAATCTTGGTGTAGTCATGAACTCAGACCTGAATTTCAACAGCCACATTAAGACAATTACAAAGTCAGCCTACGATCACCTGAAGAATATATCAAGAATTAAAGGACTTATGTCTCAGCAGGATTTGGAAAAACTTATCCATGCGTTTATCTTCAGTAGACTTGACTACTGTAACACTGTCTTCACAGGTCTCCCTAAAAAATCAATCAGACAGCTGTAGCTGATTCAGACGCTGCTGCTTGAGTCCTCTCAGGTCGTCTGGGATCAGGTCTGCTTTCTGTCCCCAGAGTAAAAACTAAACATGGTGAAGCAGCTTTCAGTTTTTATGCTCCACATATCTGGAACAAACTCCCAGAGTGCTGTAGATCTGCTGCGACTCTCAGTTCTTTTAAATTGCAGCTGAAGACTTTTCTGTTTGCCACCTTTCATTAAACCACATTGAGGGTTAATATTTTACTCTGCACTGTTATTTTTATTCTCTTGTTCTATGTGTCTTATTCTCTTTTTAACTTCTTTTTTATTTCCAAATGTAACACTTTTTAATTGTTTTATATGTCTTTTTACTTGTGTTGCTTTTATGTTCTATTTTAATGCCTTTTATGCTCTATGTAAAGCACTTTGAATTGCCTTGTTGTTGAAATGTGCTATACAAATAAACTCACCTTGCCTTCATTTTTAGTATGGCTAAAACAAGTGTAATGGAAAAACACACACTTTGTATTCTCTGCACCACACTTTAGACTTTGCATTTTGGATAAACTCACATATAACCTTGAACATTTAACCATCTGGTCTATGCTCATTATTGTTTTTCCGTCGCTGTCTGGATCAAAGTAGGGAGTAGCTTCATCTTTTGCTTTTTTGCACAAAGGTTACAATAAAAATATTACACAGTAAAAAGTTATATTAAATTGTGCAGGAGAGGAAGGAAGCCCAACGAGCTTATACAAAGTCCTCCCCTTCATTCCAACAAGTCATAAAAACATACTGAGTCATAAAACGCGACAGTTCTTCTTAGACAGTCTGACAGTTTTGATGACATCCGGCACTGCATCCCACTCACATCCTGATACTGTTTCCCACACTCCTTGTCTATAAAAAGTATGTACACTTTGTATTTGATCATCGGTCTGCAATTACACTCCGTTGTGACTGTACTCTGGTCCCTTGCAAGGTTTTTCATTAAAAGACAACTTGGTCTTCGTCAACTTTTTATTTTTCAGATTTCCACCTCACAAGCAACATGTAGCAGGTTAATTATTGAGCTTTAGACTTGATGGTAAGCAGATTTTTTTATGTTTGGATAGAGCTAGGTTAACTATTCTTCTTTGATGTCAAAAAGAGTTTTAAGAGGCCAGTATACTCTGTCAGGACTGCTTGTTGGGTGGTCGAATAGCTTTGAAACCAGATTAAACACACACGCACACACACACACACACAAACACACCTTTCTGACTTTGGAAACAAAATTACAAAACATATCACATCGTTACAAATTAACACACTCAGCACTGTATAAATTAGTAAAAATTAGCTAAATTTTCACCAACTACAACAAAATAATTCTGCTGAGATGTTAAAATATCAGTAATAATAATCCAACATATATTTTATGTAAAACTCTCAGAGTGGCAGTTCTGAGAAATAAGTATCTTTATTTTTGATACTTTACTTTTGAATGCAGGACTATAACTAATTGCTAATTTTACTTATGTAAAGGATATGAATAGCTCTTCCTCCACTGGTTAACCTACTTGTTACCTGGTTATAGTTATTGTTGACTGTTGGAAGATTAGCTTCTCTCAGCCCAACCTCTTTCCATTTCAGTTTTTTTCCTGTTATCTTTTTTCACTGTATAAACTCTGAATAAGTGAATAAAACTAATGTTGCCTCTTTGTGTGTCTGTATTTTAGTTGCCACTGGGGACTTAAAGCATCATCTCAGGCTGTTTATACCCATGTAAACAGATTAAACACACACACACACACACACACACACACACACACACACACACACTAACACACAGCAGGAGTCCTACTTGAATAGATTGTGATTGTAGTGATTGAAAAAGTCAAAACAAATTATTTGTATTTCTTGTCAGACTCATCAAGAGAAAATGAGTTGCAACAATAGCTTTCAAACAAAGTTACATGCAAATGACATCGGCACACAAACGCACATCCAGCACTATTCAGACCACCCTGCAGTTAGTGTGTGTGTGTGTGTGTGTGTGTGTGTGTGTGTGTGTCTCAGGTATATGTACATGTATGTATAAGGCTTTACAGCTGCCAAGAAAGCTGTAAATCCTTAAAATGCTGTATTACTCCTAAAATATGTATGCAATTGTTCTGGATAAATAATTTACTTCCATAGATTATTTATCCAGTATTTTACACACACACACACACACACACACACACACACACACACACACACACAGGTTGCTGCAACAGTCAATCAGGATCACAGCTTTGCAGAGCAGAACAAATCCTGAAAATCAATTATTGGTTATTATATACCTATAGCTTCAGCTCTGTGTGTTTACTTCCTCATCTGTGGTTCATTAATCCTTCACCAAACACAACACTGACGTTTTGTATCATTTTGTATTTTGGGTCTTCCTTGTTGGTTTTTGTTGCTTTTACTGACAGATATCTTTACATTAATCAATAAAGACGTGAAATATGTTTCTCCACAGTAAAACATGCCTCTCTTGGGCCAATTGCAACGAGATGGTTCAGAAGTTTCCACCTGTTAAAGTTTGAAACTTTTGCCCTACTAGGAGTAAAAGCTAAGGATAGTGATGCTTTTCAAATCTGTCGGTCCATCTGTTCAACTCATTGTTTTGAATATTTACGCAAACAAGAGGATAAATCATAATGTTTCTTCAACCCTGTACTCTACCGACTCCATTAGGCCAAAATGTACCAAAAACAACATTTTAACTCAGAGCCACGTGTCACTGAGGAAACTTTTTGATAAATCATTCCCACAAGTTACTATGTGATTTAATTCTCTGAATTGACCAATTCAAACCCTCACAATACTAAACCATGCCCTCAGATTATTTAACTTGGCAGTAATTGACTTTTTCTGACCACTTGGTGGCTTCAAAATAAGCTATAAACACAACACTGACATATTATCATCTTATAAAGTTTTTATGAGAAACTTTAACATGCATTTGGAGTCATGTCTCTGGCCCATATTTACTCTCCTTTAATCTCTGTTTTGGTCTCCACCAACTCTTGAGTATCTGGCTCTTTAGCTGCTAAATATTCGGTCATGTTCACCAGCTAGTCGCTAACTTTGTCTTCCTGTTGTTTGGTGCTGAGCAGGTAGTGTGCAGTAAGTTCATGTGAGCTTTTTAGCTGAAAGCAGCCGCCTGGCGCGCCTAGAAATGAAATTAACGAGAGTCTGAACTAGACGTTTTCACACGTCCAAAATTTTGGACCAGATCCGAAACTGACCTGTGGAAAATAACGAACGTACATAAATTAATTTTCAAAAAAGAGAGACCGGATCTGAGCAGGACCTGAGTACAGCCGAGGTGCAGTTGACCCAAATAACAGAGAAAGAACACAAACACCAGCAGCAGCATGATGATCTATCAATCAATTTGATTAATTAACAAGCAACCACAGTGGAGAAACAGCAGAAATATAATAATAATGTAAAATCATAAAAACAAAAATGATTTTTTTACATGCCCCAAAGATATATAATAATATTATAATATATAAATAGCTAACAGTCCCATCCAGCAATAAAACCATCTGTAGACAATGTTCTAACCTGTTCAATATTCCAAAAGTTAAAAATTCATTTAACAGCATAAATATTGTAGGTGATTGATTTTTCTAAAATAAGATTCAGTTCCCTTGTCAGAACTTTTTTTCTCATCTTTGTCGACTATTTGCATAAAACAGGAGCAAAATGCACCAGTTAGTAAGGAGATATTGATTAGTGCAGCTTTAAGTTGCAGTGTTGTGATATTGAAAGTGCACATAAACAAAATATGCATTTCTGTGTAGCGTGTTTTGAGAAAGTATTTTGAAGGGAAGCTGTTGGTTACTCTGAGTTGTTGGCGGTGGCGGTGGCGGCGGCGGCGGCGGCAGCATGGAGGAGGATCAGAACGAGCAGCGAGGAGCTAACATGAGATGGATGAAGCTGCACTGTCACAGACTGACAGGTGAGTATAGCTGCAGGGCTACAACACACACACACACACACACACACACACACACACACACACACACACACACACACACACATACTAAAACACACTGCAAGATTCAAGCAAAACTCCTGATGTACAAACAGGAAAACAGTCATACACACACACAAGGACACACATACTGTTAAACACACACACACCCCAGTAACTCTGCTGTTGTTGTTCTTAAAGGCTAATAAGACCACTCAGGTTTTATTTTTGTAGTATTGTCCATCATTTATCACTTATGATGACATAAAAAAGGAATTCTAGTGAAATTATGTCAAGATGCAATAAAGCAACTTGCTAAAAGGGACATATCATGCTTTTTGTGATTTTCAGTTATTTTTAACCAATTATAATGTTGGATGTCTGTGTTATACATGGTCAAAGGTGAATGTATGTGAAAATGCTCCTTTAAAGTTAAAAACCAGGACTTCAGCCTCCTCTAAAAACCGTTTGAAGTGATGTGTGCAAACAAAAGCTTACAAAATGTCTCATAAATTACAGATATTGTAAAAAAAAAAAAAAGTAATAAGCTACTAACACATTTTGACATAAAATATGTTCATATGTGTATCAGTAATAACCCTATTTTTGCAGTTTAAGCTAAAAGGAAGAAAAAAAAATCTCTTAAACAGTCTGTCTTAATAAAGAAACTGCCTGCGTTTACAACCAGAGCTCGTTAAAAAGCACTCAGCAAAATGCAGAACTCGCATTGAAACCCTGAGCACTCAAATTATTAAAAGTCTCACAGTGTAATGAGAACAAACACAAGCTCTCAACTTAATCCAAAGAGATTTATTTGTTTGATATTGCGATAATATTAAGATTCAAACCTGCAGTGCTGCTTCTATTATTGTTCTGACGCAGTGACTGACACTCAGCTCACACTGCTCATGGTTATTTTATTTGAAGGTGCAGTCAATCAGGTTTGTGCACAGAATGTCTTTAATGCTGTTCATCTGCAGGGGTTGATGGGATTGTTAATGAATAGATAGATAGGATAAGTGTTTATTTAAACCATCTGATGGTTGCATTGAAAAAAAAAAGCCACCATCCATTCTACCACATGATAAACAAGTAACAGCTTTAAAGGGGACATGTCATGCTTTTTGTGATTTTCTGTCATTTATATACTGTTATGTTGGATGTTTAACATGGTCAGAGTTCAAAAACTTGAGGTTGAACGTATGTAAAAATCCTCCCTGCAAGTCAAAACTCAGGGCTTCAGCCTGCTCTCAACGCTTCTTTTGCAAAGTTACTTCTACTTCCTCAACGAACTGATGTAAGAACATTCGCTCATGCCCACAAACAGCCGTCCGCTCTGTAGCCTTTGTTGCTAACGTTGAGTTGTTTGTGTTGTGTCCACTGGCATATTTGCAGGAATATGCACAGATTTATTTGAGTAGTTTATATTTCGAGTAAAGGAATGAGAAAGAAATGAAAGAGTGGGTTCATTGAGGGGCGGGCCTTAAAGAAACAGGAGCTAAGACAGCCTGTTTTAGACAGAGGCTGAACTGAGGGGCTGCATAAAGGACCAGTAGAAGATAAATAAGGAGTTTTTAACTGGAAATCATGCAAAAATATTCCAGGACCTGGAAATGTGCATATGTTGTCTTTAATGTATTACATATATTATGGCACCAAGGAACATCAGCTGTCAGTGGCAAAATTTTGGTGGGAGTGAACTGCTGCTGTGATTTTTCTTTTGTGTGTCAAGTTCTGGAGAATTTCAGAAAAGACTATCAGTACCGCAAAGAGCCCAAAACACACACACACACATACACACACACACACACACACACACACACACACACACACAGAGACACTAACTGCAGGGTGGTCTGATTAGTGCTGGATGGGTATTTGTGTGCTAATGTCGTTTGTATGTAACTTTGTGTGAAAGCTATTGTTGCAAAAGAATTCTCTTGATGAGTCTGACGAGAACGACAAATAATTTGTTTTGACTTTTTCAATTACCACAATCACAGTCTATTCAAGGAGCACTCCCGCTCTGTGTGTGTGTGTGTGAGTGTGTGTGAAAAGAAAAGTGAAAACAGAAAATGACATAGAAAACTGCAGACAAAGGAACAAATGTAGATGTAGATAAATGGTCTAATAATTAGTTTTCTTTTGTGATCTATGGGGCTGTTGAATTAGAAAAGCTGAATGAAAAATGACAAAATTACTCTCAACAAAAAAGTGTGAAACCCCGTTACTGTCCCCTGGAGGCTGAAATAATCATTACATCACTCAGTATGAAAGATGTTGGACAGAATAAACAACATACTGATGATTTAGATATTTAGATATTTATAGAGCCTTAACTAGTAGTGGAGATAAAATAGGGTGTTCATAAAGTTCAGGATATGAGATCATTAAAATCAACATGGTTCATCTTCAGAGGAGCATGTGATCAATAAATTTCATGGCAATCAGATTTGGGAATTTCTGGTAACGTTTACAGATCCTTTAAGTTTTATACTAATTTCCTGGAAATTTCCTGAGTAATTTGCAGGTATTTAACTGACAAGTTTTAGGAAATTTTACAGAGAAGGAGGTGCCATTTGGTACAAATTATAAGAAAAAACTGAAGAAAGTGTTCCCTAACCCTATTCATTATGCTTGGGTTCATGCTTAGTTCTTAGATTGCAAATATTCTTAATAAACTAGACCCTTGACAGTGTTTTAGGTGAACCCTGGTAGCATACTGGATAAGACACATGCTACATAACTGCAACGTCTGTGGTTCAATTCTGAAAGCAATTCTCTGTCACTATAATAAAGACTTAAAATTCCCCTAAAAATGTATTATAAAAAAACACTTGGTGGTAGTACAACAAGTTGTAAACACAATAGTGATGTATTATCACCTTTAAGGTGATAGGTAGATAAGGCGAATGTATTAGCAAACATTTCCTTATTTCCACATCTAGCAGTTATGGAGCAACATTATCATTTATTTGGAGTTTCTGGTCAACTAACAAATGAAAAGTCCCAAATCATTTCTGCCCCCAAAGTGGCCAAGAAAAATCAATCAATACAAGTTTTCTGTTTGTTTTTTAACTGAACTGCTCCTAAACAAGATCTATTGACAACTACTCTCTACATTTCTTTAAAAAAATAAATAAATAAAGGACAGATGTTTCCTCCAAATCCCAGGAGTCCAATCAAAAACTGGCAGCAGAGCTTCCAGCGTTTATGCACCTGAAGCTTGAAACATCCTACCTTCTCATTGAGGTTTGCGCCGACACTATCTTCAGTTAAAAATGAAGTGTGTAGACATTTTTATTTAGTTTAGCTTTTAATTGGTTTTGTGCATGTATGTGTGTGTGTGTGTGTGTGTGTGTGTGTGTGTGTGCGTGTTTTATCATGCTGTCTATTTTTATCTATGCTTTAACTTGTTTTCTACTCTGTAAAGCACTTTTACTTTTTTTGCTCTCTACCAACTCCTGAGGGAAATATCTGGCTATTTAGTTGCTAAATGCTCCACTTTCTTCACCGGCTAGAAGCTAACTGTGTCTGTCTGTCTGTTTTGTGCTGAGCAGGTCATGTACGGTGAGTTTTTAGAGGTTTTTGTTTACTGAAAACAGCTGCCTGTTTCTACTGGAAACGAGGCTGATTAAAGCAGTGAGACTGAAGCAGAAGTTGCAGCTGCAGTAAAATCAAAACAATGAGCTTAAAGACGAAAAAACACCCGTTGTTAATATAAAAATATCGATCAGAGCAGCTTTACATGAAGGGTTTTCTGAACTCATGATATAGGAGAGTCTGTGCTTGGAGCGATGTTGCTTTTACTTCATGTTTTATTTGGTAAAATCAGACGTGACGAAGAGGAACAAAGTGTAAAATCTGAACTTCGGGCTGTGTTGTTCAGGAGTCAGTGAACATCTCCGATCATCCAGGCAGAACATCTCCAGCTCATCAATAGTTCAGAATGAATGAGACAGAACCAGAATATTAAACACATCCTCTCCATTACTCCATTACACACATTTAGTACTTCTATACTTGTGAAGACCCTCACTGACTTCACCTTAAACCCCCAAAACCCATATTTCCACACAGAGATGGTGCAGATGAGTCAGATGGTATCACAGCGACACCACATGCCGAGGAAAGAATTCAACAAGATGCTTCAGCTCGTCGTCTTCATACAGCAGGTGTGTTTTTATGTGTGAGTATGTATGTGTCGAGCTTACAAAGAAAGAGTACAGCACATTTTTACAATGTGCAGCTGGCAGATGAGGGTGAGCGTGTTGTGAATTTTGCAGCCTGTGAATACCTGAGCGAGGGAGAGGCAGAGGAGCTGAAAAATAAATGTATTTATCTAAAAGACAGAAAAGAAAGGACGGTGAAAGAAAGAGAGACTCGCTGATAAGAAATTCATTTTAAAGCAGCAGGCTATGCCTAAAGCAAGTTTGGCTTTCAATGATTAATTTATCTTTACACCAATCCCACAGGAGGACTGCAGTGTGTGTGTGTCTGTGTGTGTGCGTAGTCTTGCCTCCATCACGTCTCCCCCCTCAGGATCATTAGAGCCGATGGCAGCCTGGATACAGGCTCCCCTACACACTTATTCTTATGTTCAGTGTATGTGAGATGGATCACGAATATTAAAAATATATAAAAACTTTGGTAAAGAATGGATTAAAACTGTTTTATAAAATTAAAAAAAATAACAAAAAATCTTGTTTGCTATGAGTTATGAGCCAAAACATTAAAAAGTTAATCATCTTTCCACCTGATTTTATTGGAAAGTATTCAGTATTTTTTATAAAATATCCGAATGGGGATAAACGATTGAAGAAAAAGCTGATTTTCATATTATATTGACATTAGCTGCCTGAAATTTAAGAAATCAATCGGAATCTTTCGCTTTGGAAAATGGCTGACAATAATATTAAGTACATGTGATTTTTATTTAATGGGTGAAAACCATAGACTGTATAAAAATATGGACGTGGTTACCGTCATGTCACCCGTTGGTTTCTGAAGAGCGGTTTTGAAGCTCAAAGCGAGCCGCTCCAGCCGTCGCCATCTTGGCAGTGTGTGACGCTGCCTAACTCCCAGCCAATCAAAAATGGGCAAAGAGGCGGGCCGAATGGCTGAAACAAGCCACCTAGCGGCTGGCGGACCTGTCACTCAAAGCAGCCATGTCCTTCATTATACATAACTTTACGGTTTTTCGGTATTTCTGCTGTAAAGTTGGGTATTGACTCGCTTTTGGAGCCTCAAGTGGCCATTCAAGGAACTGTTTTTGGCACTTCCGCATTGGCTTCATTTTACAGCCCTGGAGGTTGCCGCTTGGTGGAAACATGCAAAATCACTAGAATGGCCTTTTACAAAGTGAGATGATTTTAAGACATGGTTTTGCCAATTTGGTGTGGAAAAACTTGCACAAAGCCCTGACCTCACCCCATCCTCACAAGAGCTGCAACAGTTAGCTGATGGACAGCAAACTAATCCGGAACTATCTTGATTATCGATTAAAAGTCATTTCTTTAAGCCTGCATTAACAGATTTTTCGGGGGGGGGGGGGGGGGGGGTGCAAACAAGTAGTGAACACAACGCTGACATATCATCACCTTTTAAGTCGATATGTTGAACTTTGTTAGCAAACAGTTGCTTATTTCCAACATTATCATTCATCTGGAGTCATGTTTCTGTCCACCTGGTGAATGTAAATCCAATATTCACTCTCTTTTAGCTTCTGTTTTTGCAAATATCTGGCTCTCTAGCTGCTAAATGCTCCACTATGTTCACCAGCCAGTCTACAGCTAACTGTGTCTGTTTGCTGTTTGGTGAGCAGGTAGTGTACAGTGGCTTGTTAGAGCTTTTTTTAGAGCTTTTCGTGCGGCAGAAAACGACTCTATGAGAGCGCTGAGAGTGAACCAAAACAGTAAAGTTGCAGCCGGACAGATGAACAATGAGCTGAAACTATAAAGCTCCATAAAGCCGAGAGGAGCTGCACAGTCACTGATAATTCTCTGTAGGTTCATCACTACATCTTTTGATAAATTGTTATTATAAAAAAAAATATATCGATTATAGATGCTTTAAGAAAAAAGTAGAGAGTACATTTTTTCTTCTGACTGTTGGTCAGAGAAAACAGAACATTCTAAGATGATATTTTTGACATTTTTCAGCATTTCCTGACATTTTATCGACCAAACAACTAATCAATTAATGCAACCTGCACCTCACTGATGCTCTTGCGGCTGAATAGGAGCAAATCCCTGCAGCCTGGTTCCAAAATCTGATGGAAAGCCTGAAACCAGAGGAGTGGAGGCTGTTACAGCGGGAGATTAATGCCCATGATTTTGGAAAAACACGTTCAACAACAACAACAATCACATGAATCGTAGGGGTGCTGTTCACATACTTTTGGCCGTGTATTGTGATTCTCTGTATTTCCATTGAAGCCTCAGTTTGTGATTTACACTGAGCCAGAGGATTTTTACCTATTTTTCCCCTTCCAACACTTTCAAACTTTCCTCTCGCTGTGTCTACAGTGCTGCAACAATCCAGTCTTGTGCAGAAAATTGAAGAACTCCCTCGACTCCGCTCGTCTTCCTCTTCTATCCTCTTTGTCTGTCTCTCTGTCAGTCAGTCACTCTGTCTGGTTGGGCTCTCCCTCTGTATGTAAATCCATGGACAGGCGGGAACCTACTTTTCCCCACACAACACTCCATGGGGGACAGATTTCAGTGTTGCACGTTACATTATTGATGAAGCATCCCCTGCTTCTTCTCCTCGCTCCCCCGAGGCTTCGAGCTGAGGGATGCTGAGAGAAAATCGAAGTCTGCGAGGACTCCCTCTGCATCTCAACACACCGCAGACTGACTGCAGACACACAGCCGACCGAGGCTTATCTGGCTCTAATACGACAACATACACTCACAAATACACTCATCTACACACACACACACACACACACACACGCCTCCACTGTAGGTTTGAGTGTATGTTCTGTATAATAGAAAATAAACTTTACATGGTTTAATAATCTGAGGAATCATTTCAAATCTCTTTGTAAGCACTGAGTGACAGAAAAATACAAAACTCACACACACACACACACACACACACACACACACACACACACACACAAGTAAAGTGATTTAATAATTGGACAGCTGCAGTCTAAAGTCTCAACAGTGCCTCCTAGAGGATGAAACGTTCACTACATCTCATAATAAGATGAGTTGAAAGAACAAACAAGATGTTTTTACACAGTAATCCTAACTCAAGCCCCACTGACTCCGGAGCTTTCAACCATATCCCACCTTCTTCATCAGTAGAAAGAGCTTGCTGAGTCGTTATGGAGTCTTTATTTGTCTTCATGCGAGCTCAGTAGTTGTTATGATTTCATCCAAAGCACTTTATAGGACTTCTTTTCTATGTTGACGCTCGATTTCTGTCACACAGTCTTCATTTAGTGTATTACTAAACCACACTAAAGTAATCAAACATGCTGGTAACACTTTGCTTTAAGTCTCCCTGTTTATCAATGGTGAGCATGTAAATAGTTAAAGGACGGTTTCACAATTTTCCAAGTGTCTTAAAACAACATTGAGGTGTCCATAGGAACAAATAAAGTAGATATCTGACACATTTATGGTATTTTTTAGCAAAATATGAAGCTTCATTTTAGCTTCAAATAAACTCAATATTTTTTGCACAGCAGGAGGACTGTGGATTTGATCCCCCATCACTTCCATTGTAAGGTCATTATGAAGGGATCTTCTAATGGTCAGTATGAACAGGAGGAATGATTACAGCAAGAAAAACATGTTTCAATGTTCATTTGGGCTCCTGACTGTTGGTTTAAGACTGGCTTGAAAAATTGTGAACTTATCCTTTAAGACTTCATTCCACTCTGCTGGCACACAGGTTGCATCCATACAAAACCTCTTTCATCTCAGACACTCTTATCAACTTGAAAAACATGTTTGCAGTTTGTTTCTTTGTAAAGAACAGAACCCAAAGTCAGCTAGTTGGAGAAAGTACATGAGCTGATAATATGCAGGTATTGGCTGTTATTGTTGTTCAGGTGCAGCACTCCGACTCAAACATGTGATAATTGCAGGTTAATTGCAGGTTTCTGTTCTGTATGTGCTAATTCAAGTGCATCTCCTCCATTCATGGATACCTGAAAAGCCCATTAAACCAGCTATTGTCTGTTGTTTTCTTTGATTGTTCTTTAGAGGGTCAGTGAACATTTAAGAATATACGTATGATAATTAGACTTCCACGTTGACCTGGTAGGAACTTCTGGAGAGAGAGGAGGTACGGAATATTTTAATTACCATATTGATCAGAACAGTTCACTCAAGTTGAAAAAAACAGGTGTAATCTAAAGCGATTATGGAGAACAAAGAAAAAAACTATTTAAATGATTTGTCGTCTGCTCTAATCACATTACATGAATCCTAATAAAATATTGTTTTAGCTTCGACGGCTGTACGGATGCTGTTGTAAGTATGTCGATGTGAAGCTTGTGTACACATGAAAGAAGTTGTGGAATAATTGCAATCGGTCTCTTGTCTTTGTAAATCATGTCTTGTGAACGTCTGATCACACACAGTTTTACTACTTTTGTTGTGTGCTGAAAGTGTGATTTCTTTCTGTGCTTCTCGCTCTGCTTGTAAATCTTGCAATTTCTGCACATTTGGTTTATTTTTTCCCTGCTTTCCTCTTTTATTAATGTTGAGTCTTTTTTCCTGTTAGATTGTAGAAATATGTGCATCTGTTAGAGCCATATTTTGTGTTGGTTGCAAATTGTATTGGGGGGGAGGAGGGGTCAAGGCTTGTTCAGCAGCTTGTTTAGACTTAGAGATGGTTTTTGTTTTGTTTTGTTTGTTAAAAGTGAGAATAAATCAGCCAGATGAAAGTGACAGAATCAGTTGACCAAAAGGTTGAATAATGTGTCAGCTACTGCTGATGCTATGTTTTATATTTTGTAAAAGAACAGAATAACACAAGTTCATTTTTTACTTTTCTTACATCCTGAACCTGGCTGGTGGTGTATTTTTGCTTCATACATGCAGGTATTTCTTTACTGGAAGTAACTTGTCAATGAAGAAATTAATAGAACGAAAATAGAATATTATATATATTTTTTATTGTTGTGTGTATTTGTCACTCATGTGCACATTTCACTCTAAGCAGGAATAAAGCAGGTTTTCCAAAAAAAAAACATACAGAATGTACTTTTATCCTATAACGTAACATAACACTGTATAATTTATGTATTTTTAAAATGAGGCCTGTAGCCATTAGTCATTTATCTGCTGACATTGATATATTTGGGGTTTTTTATTCTTCTATAAGGGTTAAAAAAAAGATAAATTAAATTAGAATATAATGTTTTCCTAATTGACTAACTTCTGATTGAAATACATTTGAAAGAAGGTCAGATTTCTTGTGTTATTACTTGTGTCAGTGGTACATTTTATGATCATGAGAGAGTGAATATCACCTCAAATGTCTCAAATAGTTTTATGTTTTCTTCATAAAATCAATATTTGTTTACTTAACTGTTTATTAGGCTCAGTGGTGAAAGTAACTAAGTGCATTTACTCAAGTACTTAAATACAGTTTTGAGGTAAGTGATGTTTTTTCCATTTCATGTTACTTCATACTCCACTACATTTCAGAAGATACTGTTTTTTTTTAGGGCACTAGATTTATCTGTCACACAAAACACAAACATCTTCTAAAATATAACAAATTATCATAAATCAAAGTATCAAACAGTACATAAAGAGTAAATAAAGTAGTTAAAAGTAGCTCTACTTCAACCAGCTACTATATTAAAATGCTGCTTACATGTTGATTCATCAATAATAATAAAGCAGTATCACTATGTGTATATTAACAAAACACATACTGAGTACTTTTACTTTTGATACTTAAATTTTGCTGGTGATACTTTTTCTTGCCAGCTGATCAAAGCAGGAGGAGAGTGTGTCATTATGAGAGTTGACAGCAGGGGGACGTGAGGAGCTGAGGGGGAGATGGATTTGAGATTTCTGAAGGATGTTTTGCGTTTGTCTTTTGGGACGGGGATAGGGATGTCAGTGTCCATGGTGACTGCCAGCTGGTCAGAGATATGGAGGTTGAGGCTGGAGAGTTGATGTATTGTAAGACCAGTGGAGCGGACCAGATCCGGGATATGACGGCGGCAGTGAGAGGAGGAAGTTGATATATTGTGTGAAGTTGAAGCATTGTAGCAGTTCCAGGAATTCTATGGCAGATTTACAGTCAGTGTCATCAACACGGATATTAAAATCACCCAGGAGGAAAACAGAAGATGAGACGGCACATAGCTGGGTCAGGAAATCAGTGAGAACGGAGGGGTTTGGCTTTGGAGGGGGCAGTAAATAACAGCAGTGACCAAAGGAGTGGGACCAGAGGGTTTGAAGACAAAGTGTTCGAAAGAATGAGCAGCAAGAATGGAAACGTTGGTTGTTGGTTGCCCCTCAAGACGAGGTTCATCAGTCTATGTGAATCCTGTGGGTCTGGTTTAGTGAGAAATAGTCCAGAGGTTTCTACCAGGTTTCAGTGAGGCAGAAGAAGTGATGTTTTAAATTCAGGACTTTTACCTATAAAGGAGTATTTCTACTGTTGTGATATTTCAACTTTTCAGCACTTCTTCCACCATTATTCAGCTGTTACAGGGTCAAACCAGCAATGACAGTAGAGCTCAGAAACACGGACCGAGAAAGCATGAATTGGCCTTTAGTTAGATGTTTTTAGTTTTGAAGGTGCATCATCAGTATTTCTATAACAATAGATGAAATGACTAATTGTTTGTGAAAGGTGTCACTGTGGTGGAAATCTTTACACAAAAGTTGTCTTAAAGAACACTGAATCAAGTGAAAAACTCACAACTGTCTACACAGATTATTAGTCTCTTTTAGCTCCTAGTTTTGTTTTGTTTTAACAACACATTTACTGTATATATTTTTCAATTTCACTGCTGTCATCAACCTCATTTCTAGCAGCAGCGTGCAACAGTTTTCAGCAAATGAGCTCTGATAAAGAGCAAAGTTAAAAACTAGCTGGTGACCAGAAACACAATTCTAATTAATGTTTCTGTGTGTCTGCTGAATGTGTAATTAAGCAAATATATAATATATATTGTCTTATAACCCTTATATGGTGATAATATGTCATCGTTGCTGCGAGAAAAGCAGTAAATGCAAATTTAAGCTTTGAAAATTATCATCTTCTCCTGTGTATCACGGGGTGATTTTATCAGTTTCAAGCTGGCAGTTTAGTGTAATTATTTGGCCATATAGGAAGGACGAGCAGCATGTAGCTGAACATTTAAGATTTTAATGATGTAAACAGTGTATCAGAGGCCTCAAGCTTCCTATTAAGATCTTTTCACAAGCTGTTCGAGAATATTTTATTGAAGAACAGATCGAAGAGGCTGACCCTGTTACTGTGGATGGCATACTTATAAAGTCCAATGTGGCTGCTGGAATATTCTCCATCTGTTGTTTGTTCCTTATTCGCCATAAATTTGGTACTTGCTTATATGTACATTAGTGGCTATTGTGAAAAAAAATAGAGAGAATATGTAGAATATATAAGAAATACTGCATCAGG
Organism: Thunnus maccoyii; assembly: GCF_910596095.1. Taxonomy (NCBI): domain Eukaryota; kingdom Metazoa; phylum Chordata; class Actinopteri; order Scombriformes; family Scombridae; genus Thunnus; species Thunnus maccoyii. The sequence continues at coordinate 3,516,399 of NC_056552.1, forward strand.
CAAATAAAAATACAGTCACATTAACTCATGTTTGGTTTCATATTTTATTTCATGTGAATAACAAGAGCAAGTTTGTTATGAATCAGCTGGAAGTCAAGCAGCTGATGAATGAAATGGTGAAGCATGAGTGAACTAATGTCTGTCAGAGATGAAAACGTCAAAACTTCATCAACTTTAGTTGATTAATCAACAAAAACTATTTTGACAATCAATTCATCATATTGAGTCAATTCTTAAGAAATAAAATCACTGGTTCCAGTTCCTGCTATGTGAGCAATTGCTGCTTTTTTCTGTTTTTTATCATTGTAACCTGAATATCTTTTGGTTTTCGACTGTTGGTTCGACTAAACAAGACATCTGAATACTTCATCTCGGGTGCTGAAAAACATTTTTCACTATTCCAAAGACCAAACAATTACAAAGACGAACGAAAGATTAATTGATAATGAAAATAATCACTCGTTGCAGCCCTACAATACAGTAATCAATGTACACTGTGTTTACACATACAACAGCTGTGGAATATGCACTACAACCTGAGTTTATCTAGTACATCTCAAAATTTATTTAATTATTTATTTACTTTAAAACCTGAGGCTCTTGAGTCCAGAGTCAGGACCGCTGTCCATGGTGCTGACATGGTTTGTCTCTCTGAGAGCAGAGGTGCTGTCCATGGTGCTGAAAGTACCTGGAGGTCTCAGAGTGCCGTCACACTGAAGAGTAGCTTTAATCTTCTCCTCTAACTCTCAGAGAGAAAGCAAATAAGTGTATTACCCAAAATGTTGAACTACTCCTTTAAATATTCACTTTTGACTCAGAGAGAAAGTGGAATTTGTTGTTTTGGTGGTGAACATGTAACAGCAGCAAACATTTGCTCGCTTACACATCCAGCAGACAGGAAGCTACTTCAGCATTCATTCAGTCATGTTTGTGTTCATCTGACATGAAGAAAAAGAAAAGTCCAACACTGATATATGATCTGATTTATTGATGGATTACAGAGACAAAACAACAACCAAATGATAACATTTTAAAGTGAAAACATTTATTTCCAACATGGTCCCAAGATGTTACAAGATAAAAAAAAAACATTAAACATAAAACTCAGAACGCACATCAATACAATTAAAGTAAAAAATAGTAACACACACATTAAATACAATTTGAATGGCTAAAGTAAAAATGTAATTGTAGGTTTCATTATTAATATGTTCCCTTTGAAATAAAACATCCGTTCTCCCTTATTCAGCTTTGTTTTGTTTTCCATAAATGCCTGAGGGAAATATCTGAAATATCTTTTTCTCTGAAAACAGCTGCAGCTGGAAACAACACTGATGTGAGAGTGAAAGACACTAAAATACTGTGTAGAACAGAACTGCTTATTTGAATTGAATAGTTTGTTTGATATACTTGCTTGTTTTCAAAGACTTGTTTTAAAAGATATGGATCACTATCTATCAGAATAAGCTTGTTGGAAAAAAGGGAACTAAAGTCTCTGTGGGTTTGTCACTGTAAATGACATTTTATATTAAACAGACACTCGATCAATTGTAATTATAAAAATATTCATATTATCAGTTTTAAAAGTTGCTATTTCTGTTGGTAAGTTTTTTGTTGAATTCTTAAAAAGTGAATATTAAAAGTTTTTTCAATCCTCCTCACCCAAATAATTTTAGTGCTTTTATTTTCTGGCTTTCCTTCATAAAGATTTGAAGTTAATTTCATCTTCATTGGCAGCGTCCAGAAAAAAAAAAAAAAACATTGTGGAAGGAAACACGTTGCTGGTTTTAACCGTTCGAACTAAAACATCCTTCATCATGAAATTTGCAATGTTGGGAGGTAAACAGCTGCTGCTGTGATCACTGTACAGTAAGTCAGTCTGGATACAGATGTCAGCAAAATCCATAAAATTTTACACCTGTGTGTGTGTGTGTGTGTGTGTGTGTGTGTGTGTGTGTGTATCTGTGTTTGTGTGTCCCTGCTTGTTAAGTATTAAAAGTGGAACAGCAGCTGGTTTGGGCTGCTGTCTCAGTCTGACAGCCCAGTTATTAGACAACGCTGCCTGAATAACACTCTGCTGTGCTGTTTACTGCCACATGAGAATACAAAGGACTCTCTCTCACACACACACACACACACACACACACACACACAGGGACCTGCATCAACTCCCTCCTCTGCTCTTATAAGCACAGGAACAAGCAAAAATAAACTCTTTCTCACTATACACATTTTGCTTCACACCCTTTTAAAAACACAGTAAATTAAAAACAGACCCACGGTGACAAAAAAAGACGTTTTACATACAGTTTATAGATAAAAAAGTGGACATAAGACAAAAACAAGTTGAATCCGTAACATATTTTTTTCATGTTACAAACCCATCCTGTCTGCTGCTTTAATTGCTAGAGAATCATTAATTAATCAGTGTTAAAGATTTACTTTGCAACAGTTTTCCATTCATCACCGTGTCTGTTTGTGAACTTGTGTCTGAATCCTCTGTTTTCTTGAATTTGACTTTTCAGTGATTTCAGGTGTAGTTAAGAGAATCAAGGCATACTGTAAGCAGGCATGTCTTCACTCTGTGGTCTCAACCGTTTTCAAGTACTGGACCCCGTGTGCTCAGCTGATATGCCTCAAGGACCCCCTGAAGGAAACAACTGGAATCCCCAGCCTCATATTGGTGACTCTACTTGAACATGAAAAGCCCTAAAAATGATCAATTCTTCAGTTTTGCATGAAGAGAAGTGAGGGGTTCAAACTGCAAACTGCATTCATTGAAAAGCTGGATAAATTATTGCTCATGATGTAAAGACGACGTAGAGAGATACGGGCAGATTTACAGTTTTTTTACAGTTGCTAACACACATTTCTCAATACTGAGTTTACTTTTTCAAAACTCTTCACACAGTCAGCACAACAGAAGTCATTGTGGACGACTAAACTGTGGATCACTTTTCATTATTTTGATATAAGGTGCATTCTGTTTTCACGCTCAAACTCAGCCACCACCAAACCTCTGTGTATTTTGCACATGCTTACATACGAGCCTGTCCTCCCAAGAAAAAAGAATAGCTTGTAATGTCAAGTCAGCCATAAACCAGCAGTAGTGCAGTTCAGATTATGTAAAGTATATATATGTGGACAAATTTCCCCCATCATAGGTGGTGGGTTGGGTGGATGGCGTCACCCAAACTTGCAAAAAGTGAACTTTGGCACAGGTTGAACGCTGTTGATTTCCTGTTTTTTAAAAAAGTGTAACTACTACCATCCCCTAACCTTAACCCCATAGTGTTTACTGTTGCCATGACGACGAAGGTGGCCTAACTTTAAGCAAGTAGTAACTTTAACCCACAACACATGTTTCTTTAACCTTAACAAAGTGATCATTTTAACCCAAACCACGATCTTTCCCTAAATCTAATCAGACTTTCACCACAGCATTGTCACATCATAAAACATAATTATTTTTTAACAGTACTGCTGATAGAGGCGTCAGATTAGAAAACGCTCCTATGTGTCGTTCTGGGGTCACATAATCAAACCACATATCTGCTCGTTTGATATGGAGGCCTTGTTGCCTCATCTCATTCTTTGATGACCTTTATGAAAGACTCGTTCCAGGTGAGGACGGCAGGCATGTGAGGCGAATCTAGAACGTTTTAACTGTGTGGGACTGTGGCGTTTGACCCTCTCTTCCAGTCACAGAGTGTTTACAGCCCGTCCTAACAGGCTGTCACTTTTTCTTCCACCTCACTCTCCATTCAGAATTCCTCCCCTCATGTAGAAAGTCTCCAGACACATGATAAGATTTCCCTCTTGGACACAATGAATGTTGGATGTCCGGACATATCTGCAAAAAGACTCTTTCCCAGGTGTATTGGCAGGTGTGATGTTGATGAGAACTTGAGAAAATGGAAGACAGGGTTGACTAGAACTGTTGTATTTCTATATCTATAGTTGACCTAAACATATATAGTATAGTATAGTATAGTATACACATGTATGTATAGGAAATATGTATAGTTTTGTATTGCAGTTGCATGTACTGCATGGAATTACTCGATGCAAAAATGGGAGAAGAAAAACAAACAAAAAAAACCTATTGATCCATCTCTGTGACTGTAAGGTAGCATCCAAGCAATAAAGAAGTCATTCTTTCTGTTTATGTGAAATAAATAAGATCCTTCGAAGACAATAGTGATACTTGTTGTAATACTACCTGTAGTTTGTGGGATATTTTAGGTAATTGTGTAATAAGTGATAAAGTTTTCTTTGGGAGCCAAATGTTCTAGTACAAGAGATGATCCTGAGATATAGATGAAGTGTTTTGGTTGCGTTATTGCGTTTTGGATGTGAGATTAACTGTTGTGCCGAGCCGTATGTCAGTAAAGAGAAGTATGCAAACCGTTTTGAAAAAGTGAACTCAGTATGGATGAATGTGTTTGCTATACTGTGAAAAAAAAACAGTAAAGCCAATACATAATGATGTTGAGGTCCAGACTGCTGTTTTGCTGCATTTAGAACGTGTTGTCAGACCACGTCAGAAAATCTTGTTGTTGATTCTCAGTGTGATACGTAGTACTACCAATGCTTGCGACTTAAGTGAGAGCATAGATTAGAAGACATAAACTATAATATCATTTATCAGTGTCGTTGGATGTTTCGACTCCTCTGAGCTGTAAAGTATATTTAGAGAGGCCAGTTTTCAGTTGGAGGGTCGTGTTTGCAGTCAAAGACACAATAATGTCCTCAACCAGGACAGTGAACTTCAGGCAGCTGCATCACTTCTGTGTAAAAGAGAAAACATTAAAACCTAAGATGTTAATGACATGAGGTTGAGCAGCAAGAGACACTGTAGGAATTCTTTATTCTATGAATAATATAGACTGTGAAGAACGATTCGACAGCATGTCAAAACATGTCATTTTGAATTCACCAAAAGTTTGTCTTCGACTGCTGAAGAGACACGAGCTCTGTTTCCTTCATCGCCACCCTGACAGACGTGTAACCAGCCGAGGCTGAAGAACAGCTGTCAGTCAAAACATCTGTACAGTATGAAGTCAGTCAGCACAGGAGTCCAAACTGAAGCTGAGATAAACCAAACGCTGCAGTCTGAAACATCTAAATCATCAGCAAACATGATCTGAAGAGCTTTAATATGAGACGCTTATTTATCTACAGCAAATAAAATAGAACAAAAATTATGATTTACATCGACATGGAAATCTTTTCTAACTAAAGCATTGTTGAGACATCTCAAATACATTCCTTAAATCAGACAGGAATACAGTAAACACATACACCCTAAACAGTTTTATCTGCATAGTTTCATTAAGTTCATTAATGAGAAAAATAAAAAGTCTTTAGTTGAGACACTATAAGTCTCTATATATGTGTTTTCCTTAAGTTTGTTTGTTTATTGAACATATTTTGGAGAAAGGAAAACATTTTATTTCCAGGAAGGTAACAATTTGTTTGCTTTAATAACAATTTTAATGACAAAACCAGGTGAAAACTATCGCAGCTTGAGGCTGAAGTACCTTAAAGATGCTCCAGCTGACTCCCATTCAAAAAACCTCAACTTCTCTCTAGAAATACTGAGTCAATCATTGTTTTCAATGAGTCATTCTGGTCTCAATCTCTAAAGTCAGGCCTTCTAATGAGTGTACTAGCGGTCATTTTGGAAAATATTGCTCCGTCAATAAGATTTGAAGACTTAAAGTAGCTTTAATGTCTGCTGTGTGGGGCGTTGATTGACAGCTGTGATTGACGGTGAAAGGCAACACCCCGCGCTCCTTATTTGGACGCTCCAAATGGTAAAGATGGCACCACCATTAGCAGCAACTCTGGGCTTCAAACCGGCTCCGACATCACACCTTGCTACGTCCATCTTATATAGAGAATATGGTCAAAACACATCCATCTTCTGTCACAAGTCTTCAACATTAACATTTCAACTCTGTCTCCTTCAGAGAGAACATCGATGCTTTAACTCTCATCTGTCAGCGTGTAGCCGCTACAAGCCAAAGCCTGATTGGTCACTAAGCAGCCATTGACCTTCTGTTGCCTGGCAAGAGCCAATCACATCTCATTAATCCTCGCCTGCTTGTCCACCTGCTGGCCGAGATTAAACAAACACACACAAACACACACAAACACACACATACACAGACACGCAGGTCGACAGAAAGCCTTTTTAAAGAATCACAGGTGTATAGATGCAGACATCCACAGGTGCTCATATACAGAGATGGACAGAATGAGCCCCTAGGCTATTCAACCCAACACATGAACACACACACACACACACACACACACACACACACACACACACACAAACACACACACACACACACACAAACATGCCGCAAGACCAAAGCTACAGCACGCTTTAATGAGTCGGTGTTGTATAATTTTGCAGAAATCACCATCTGTGTATAAATCCCTGCAGGTTCACTCACTCACACACACATACATACACACACACACACTCACACACATACACACACACACACACTCACACAGGTGTAAAATTTTATGGATTTTGCTGACATCTGTATCCAGACTGACTTACTGTACAGTGATCACAGCAGCAGCTGTTAACTCCCAACATTGCAAATTTCATGATGAAGGATGTTTTAGTTCGAACGGTTAAAACCAGCAACGTGTTTCCTTCCACAATGTTTTGGGTTTTTTTCTGGACGTTGCCAATGAAGATGAAATTAATTTCAAATCTTTATGAGGGGAAGCCAGAAGATAAAAGCACTAACATTATTAGGTTGAGGAGGATTGATAAATGAATATTTTTATAATTATAACTGATCAAATGTCTGTTTGATATAAAATGTCATTTACAGTAACAAACCCACAGAGACTTGAGTTCCCTTTTTTCCAACAAGTAAACAAGTTTTGCCTTTAGAGAGAAACACAAAATGGCTGCACCAATATAAAAAATAAGACTAATAATAAAAAACAAACAATCAGATATAGAGAAAAAATAAACTGCTTCTCTTATTCTGATAGATAGTGATCCATATCTTTTAAAACAAGTCTTTGAAAACAATTAGCAAGTATATCAAACAAACTATTAAATTCAAATAAGCAGTTCTGTTCTACACAGTATTTTAGTGTCTTTCATTCTCACATCAGTGTTGTTTCCAGCTGCAGCTGTTTTCAGAGAAAAAGATATTTCAGATATTTCCCTCAGGCATTTATGGAAAACAAAACAGAGCTGAATAAGGGAGAACGGATGTTTTATTTCAAAGGGAACATATTAATAATGAAACCTACAATTACATTTTTACTTTAGCCATTCAAATTGTATTTAATGTGTGTGTTATTATTTTTTACTTTAATTGTATTGATGTGCGTTCTGAGTTTTATGTTTAATGTTTTTTTTTTTATCTTGTAACATCTTGGGACCATGTTGGAAATAAGTGTTTTCACTTTAAAATGTTATCATTTGGTTGTTGTTTTGTCTCTGTAATCCATCAATAAATCAGATCATATATCAGTGTTGGACTTTTCTTTTTCTTCATGTCAGATGAACACAAACATGACTGAATGAATGCTGAAGTAGCTTCCTGTCTGCTGGATGTGTAAGTGAGTAAATGTTTGCTACTGTTACATGTTCACCACCAAAAACAACAAATTCCACTTTCTCTCTGAGTCAAAAGTGAATATTTAAAGGAGTAGTTCGACATTTTGGGGAACACACTTATTTGCTTTCTCTCTGAGAGTTAGAGGAGAAGATTAAAGCTACTCTTCAGTGTGACGGCACTCTGAGACCTCCAGGTACTTTCAGCACCATGGACAGCACCTCTGTTCTCAGAGAGACAAACCATGTCAGCACCATGGACAGCGGTCCTGACTCTGGACTCAAGAGCTTGAGGTTTTAAAGTAAACAAATAAATAAATAAATAAATGTAGGTTCACATTCGCTGCAGTAGTTTTGAGATGTACTAGATAAACTCAGGTTGTAGTGCATATTCCACAGCTGTTGTATGTGTAAACACAGTGTACATTGATTACTGTATTGTAGGGCTGCAACGAGTGATTATTTTCATTATCAGTTAATCTTTTGTTCATCTTTGTGATTGTTTGGTCTTTGGAATAGTGAAAAATGTTCATCCCAGTTTCCCAGCGCCCGAGATGAAGTATTCAGATGTGTTGTTTGGTCGAACCAACAGTCGAAAACCAAAAGATATTCAGTTTACAATTATAAAAAACAGAAAAAAGCAGCAATTGCTCACATAGGAGGAACTGGAACCAATATTTTTTTCTTAAGAATTGACTCAAAACAAAGAATCTATTGTCAAAATAGTTGCAGATTCATTTTCTGTTGATTAATCAACTAATCGCTGCAGCTCTATTGTATCTAAATACATGTTTTCAGTGCAAAATAAAGTTTCACAACGATCTCTGACATGAGTTCAGAGTGCTGAAGTCAGTCAGCGTGTAGCCGCTACAAGCCAAAGCCTGATTGGTCACTAAGCAGCCATTGACCTTCTGTTGTTCTGTGCTTGCAAGAGCCAATCACATCTCATTAAGCCTCACGTGCTTGTCCACCTGCTGGCCAAGATTACACACACACACACACAAACACACACACACACACACATACACACACTCAGGTCGACAGAAAGCCTTTTTAAAGAAAAAAACCACTCCAATCCACAGGTGCTCATATACAGAGATGGACAGAATGAGCCTCAAGGCTATTCAGCCCAACACATAAACACACACACACACACACACACACACAAACACACACAAAAACGAGCAGGTGTTGTATAATTTAGCAGAAATCACTGTCTGTGTATAAATCCCTGCAGGTTCACACACAAACCACACACTCATACTAACTACACTGCTGGTGCTACCTTTTCTAACCTCAAACTTAAAATGAAAGATGCAATATTGAGCAGTATTTTTGAAACAGCTGTTTAAACTATAATGGTGTTTATTTCACCATCAAGTCTTACTGAGCTGAGTGACAGATGTCAGCAAAATCAAAGGTGGCGCAGGTCTTCTTCCTCACTTATTACCACTGATGAGCAGGAGGACGTCTGTTTTAATCACTGGATTTGCTGTAATATACATATCTTGTATCGACTTTAAAGCAGTTATAATCAATATTTTTCATAATAATAATGTCTGATCTCATGATTTGTCAGTGTGTAATGTGTTGGTCGTGGCTTGTAGTGATGAACTAGAGAATTATCAGCTACTTATTATGCAGCTCCTCTCGGCTTTACGGAGCTTTATAGTGAGTTTCAGCTCATTGTTTATCTGTCTGGCTGCAACTTTATTGTTCTCGTTCACTCTCAGCACTCTCATAGTGTCGTTTTCTGAGTTAAAGCTGTAAAAACCACTGTAGACTACCTGCTCAGCACCAACCACAAACAGACACAGTTAGCTGTAGACTAGCTGGTGAACATAGTGGAGCATTTAGCAGCTAAAGAGCCAGATATTTCCCTCAGGAGTTGGTAGAGAGTAAAAACAGAGCTAAAAGAGAGTGAATATTGGATTTACATTCACCAGGTGGACAGAAACACGACTCCAGATGAATAATAATGTTGCTCCGTAACTTCAACATATCAACTTAAAAGGTGATGATATGTCAATTTTATGTTCAATGCTGTGACACATGGACTCGACTTTTTTTTATCTATTGTGGTCATAATTATGACTTGGAAGTAGGCATGAATACTATTTACAAGTCAGAATCTCATAATTACAATAACTCCTCATTAGTACTGGGGGTATATATCGATATTATTATTATTATTATTATATTATTGATATCGTGATATGAGACTAGATATCGTCTCAGATTTTGGATATCATAATATGGTGATATGGCATAAGTGTCGTCTTTTCCTGGTTTTAAAGGCTACGTTACTGATGTCATTTTCTGAACTTGCCATACTGTTGTAGCTGTTCTATCATTTGTCTTTACTCACTTAGTCATTATATCCACATTACAGATGATAATTTATCAAAAATCTCATTGTGTAAATATTTTTTGAAAGCACCAATAGTCATCTCTACAATATTGTCACATTATCAATATTGAAGTATTTGGTCAAAAATACTGTGATATTTGATTTTGTCCGTATCGCTCAGCTCTACTCCAACATAACATGAAAGTGGCATAAATACGATGCACTAAATAGTAAACAGAGTGATTTTGGAGACAGCCTCAGAGAACAGAGCCATCATTAATGTTATTAGTAACACCTGTGCTTTAAAGGTGCGGTCACATTATATTCCCATGGTATGAATATTTGTTCCGTTCCCTTGCTCTTCTATTTAACCCTGTTTCAGTGCGATTTTCCAGCCGCAGTGGGTGGTTTCACAGGTCAGAGTTCACTTTTGTTCAACTTTAACCAGGCAAATGTGGTCGGTTGGCTAATGGAAACACTGTTGTATTGTGTTTGGAAATGGAGGACTTCTTTTTCTAGTTTGCTTCATCTCCTTTTTTAGTACATTATCACACTACTAGACTACAAAATGTGTCACTTTTATACACAGTTTACAGTTTGTGATCGCTATGATCCAGATTTATTTATTATCCACATCAGAAATGTGACATCACTGAAATTTCGTTGAATGGAAACATCATGTTCTAAGACATCTACAGTCACAGTCCTGAGACACACTCCACTGAATCTTCTGCTTTCATCACACAAAATAACACTGCTGCAGTCAAAACTTTATTTCCTACATGAAAAAACAAACAAACGCACAAACCATGGCCTCAGTACTCCAGCTCAATATTGCCTTCATCACTTCTCCTCAGGAAATACACACACATACACACATACACACACACACACACAGAGCTGGTTTTGCCTGGTAATCAGCATTTCATTCACAGCTGGAGTCTGGCAGCAGGTAACACTCAAAGCTTCAGGTTCATCACCAGCACTGCTTTCAGCTCCCCTGTTGGCTTTAACTAACCTTCAGTAGGAATGCAGAATAGTGGAAATCGAGCACATGCTGTGCACACACACACACGAGCAAGAGTGGAAAACAGGCAGAACATCAGCTTTAACCTCACACCATTCCTGTAAATTCCTGTAAAATTAGCCTAAAAGGCCTATCCCAGGCTTACCCAAAGTAGCTGTTCATGGTTTTGGTCCTTTTGAAAGGAAACACTCTGTGTGCAAAAAAATATTCTGGTGGAAATAAAATCGAGTGTGTTTTATTCAACTTTATTACTCAATGCCAGTAGTACTTACAGTGATTCTGACTGTTGGGGAAAAAAACTTCAGATACCTGCAGATGACCTATAGCTGGGACTTGTTAGCTGGAAAACACAATGGGACCACAGCATTTTGTCTCACCTAGTCCAAGTTCAAATTTGATAACAATGCCATAGAAAATGAATATTTTACACATTTTCCAGGCATTTTCCAAAACAAAGGCCATTTAGAGGCTCCAGGGGACTCCTGCCTCAGAGCAGCCAAAGCATAAACACATTATAGTGCTTTGTTCTCCTGTTGAAACTAAACTTTGTGCATATAAAAGAGTCAAAACAAGTGCTGTGGTGGAAAAGCAGTTTATATAAAAAGCAACACACAGAAAACTATTTAAATTTACATAATATTATTGTTGTGGCTTTATAGAACACATTAAAGCTGCATATGGTCATTTTTGGAATTTCATTAGCTTTACGAAGCTCCTCTCATCAGCACAATCTGTTCCTACTGGCTTGGTCTTTACACCAAAGAAGAGGGGCAGGCACCTCCTTTCAACGCAGACTCTCATTGGCTATTGTAGGCTGTGGACAGGACATGGAAGCACCTCTTGGGTCAAGTCTGTCACACTGCAGCTGCCATTTTGATACCAAGATATCGCTAATATTTACATGCTAACTTGAGTTATGACAGAGAATATGTACTAATTGAAATGATGCAACAGTACTTTAAAATGTTTTAAAACCATAGTGCTCAAATATACCCTGCATGGATGACTCCAGTGGGAATCGAACCCACAACCCTGACAGTGATAGTGCCTTGCTCGACCATTTGAGTCGTACAGAACAAGAGAGATAGAGGAAACACAATTGTACAACCTCCCGGCTGAATCCAGAAATCCCTTAACAGACGTGGTGTTTGTTGTGTCATTTTTTTATGACACACAGACTAAGTAGTGAACCATACAAGCCTCTGGTGCCTATTTATATATATATATATATATATATATGTATATACATATATATATATATATGTATATATACTGTATGTTCTTGCACCCAAGGAAGAAGCTGACGTCCATGTCAGACGTGTTGTTCTCCTCTTTGCTCTCCCTGCATATCAGCATGAGGATGACTCCGGTTTTTTAAGCAATGGGATGTAAGTCAGTATATATGTAAGAGATAATGCACGACGAGGTGTCCATTATCAGGAATTAATGGATGACAGGGCGGCTAGAACCTCTGCAGTCTACTATAATTTCTCAAATAGTGGCCAGGGTCTTTATTTGGGAGAGTGTTTTGTAAGAGGCCAGCCTTCATTTTAACATTAAACGTCTTGCAGTCGTACAAAGAAGAGATGAGTGGAACTGTAGAATGAAAACATCATTTCTGTTAAAAGAAGAGAAACTGAGAGCAGCAAAGTGGTGAATATAATATGAATTTTGTTTTATTGATGGAATTAGTGCTGTGGAAATGGGTATTATACTGAATTTACAATGTGAAGTGTTTTAGTAGCTTTTCGTCTTTAATAACTGAATGGCAAAAAAGCTCCCCGCACCTCCTCATTAAATTTAATGACGGCTTTGTATTTAGTATGAGGAGCACTGTGCTGCTCACTGCTGGACAACACTGAAATGCAATATGTAGTCTTGGGTATGAAATGTAGAGGATAAACCTGCAAAATAGTCCTTTAAAGTGTAAAATATTGCAGCCGAGATGTCATGGTTCAACAGAAAGAAAGCTTTGAATCTAAACAAATAAAGCTCTTTGTGCTGCAGGATCAGAGGAGCTGAAAAGTTGAAAAGTGGAACAGGAGAAGTTATTGTTAAAAATGTATGAATGCAGAAGGTGGAAGATGTTGATTACAGCATTATGAAACAGCAAAAGTAGAATCCTCGGCTTGTCTTCTACTCCTCCCTTTTTCTTTTCTAAATTCTCTCAACATGTTTTTGTGGCTCTTACATAAAATCCTGATGACTCTCCCCTCCCCCTCTTCCTCCAGACTCTCTAGTCGTCAGTTTCTCAGAGCCACAGCTCCCTCCATCGGATCACTGATGCAACCAACACTGAGCAAAGACCCAGAATAAGACAAACACAATGTATATATATATACTTGTGAAGATTTTCATTGACATACATTCATAACCACAACACTTAACTCTAATTTTAATGCTAAAACCAACATATAAACAAGTCTTTTTCACTTAATGGGGCACTACCACTGATTTTACAGTGTCTGCTGCGGCTCTGGACAGAGCTGTGCAAGGTTACACAATCCGAAAGTGATGTCATCAGGGTTATAACAGGCTCCAGATTAACATTTTTAATAGAAAGGCTGTGTTATGAACTGAGGGTGAAAGACGTGGGCATTTAGGATGCAGGGAGTACCTAATGAAAGATGCTATTGAGTTGCATTATGGGAAATGTAGGATCCAGAGTTTTGGAGCTATCCGGTCTTTAAGTCTATATATGAATGTAATTCTAGGAGACATGGTTGTTCTGCTGCATCTTCACAGAGAGGGAAAGAAAGGAAAGAAGTCTGAAGGGGTCAAAACTCGAGCAACATTTGTATTATGAAGCATCGGCCACAAGCTGAAACACGTTGGTCTCATCATAAAGTTGCTCTTCATACTATAAGTGTTGCTAAAGTCTTGGTTACTGAAGACAAACATCTTTAAAAACCGGCCATGAATGCATATATTCCTTAGAAAAAGGCTAAATAATGTCTTAAAACAGCTGGGCACTGCAGTTTTTAGAAAACGTTGCTCAAACAGGAAATAGTGCATTTGTTGGGGACTATTTTCAGTGGCGGATGAATCCACATTTGGTGCTCTGGTGAGTATTTCTGGCAGCAGGACGGTGTGTGTGGGACTGAGTCAAAATAAACTGCAGAGTGTGTGTTCATAATGATGAAGGAACATCAACAGTGCAGCGGTGTGGCTCACTGACATGTTTTTAATAGTTTTTGGACAACAACAGTCTACGGCACAGCGAAATAAGATAGATCAGGCTTTGGATACACACACAATACATAAATATAGAATATTAGAAGCCTTTAGTGCAAATTATGGTGCAAGTTCATTCAAAACTTGTTGAAATATTTCAGTCTGGACCAAAGTGGTGGACCAACATCGCCATCCCTATCTTAGCATGGCTAAAAATACAAATATGAGGGGAAAAAATGTATATATAACATTGAAAGAATAAAGAATATGATATGAAATGAGACCAAATAAATGAACAAACAGCAGCAGAGCAGAAAAGAGATCCACGTCTGCCACTCTGAATAAACGTGGAAGGCTAAAGGTGTGAAACGTTTGAATAAATACATAAAAAAAACATATAAATAAATAAAACGGTGAGTCTAGTAAGTTATAATTTAGCTCCTCATCCTGCTTTGCTCGCCTCCTTCTCTCTCCTCGCAGGCAGTTTTCATAATCCAACCTGACATTTCTGACATCTCCTGTCCCTCCCGCCTCATGCATCTATAATTAATAGTCGCTTGGTGAGGGTTACGGGAGCAGCGTCAGCCAGGCGGAAACAGGTAGAGGTCACGGGGTCGAGTTATCACGGTGAGAAAAACACGCCCGACTGGATCGTCTGTCAGAGTCGCAGACAGCTGAGAAAACTGGGAGAGACACGAGTTCAGAGCAGCAGGGAGGAGGTCTGACATGAAAGAAAACTGCATGAAACTAAATCAAATACGGCAGCCGAGACGTGAAGCAGAGTGTGATATGATGCAACGTGATGATATGATACATGAAAAAAAAGTGTGACGTGAGCTGTAACATGTTAGGACGGTCGATTCTCGTCTCTGATTGGCTGACAGGTGTCTGAATCAGGCAGAAGGCAAGTTTGGTAAAATAAACTTAACTCAAGGTTCACTTTCAAGCTTTTTTCCAGAGCTTTTAACGGCTGAAGGATGGAGGATGGAGTTTGTTCAGTTGTCATGGAGACAGAAACACACACACACACACAGCCTGCAGTTTCTTAACCTGCAGGCAGACATTGTTTAATCTTGTTATTGATCGCTGTGTGTTTGTGCACCAACATGTGATCAGCCTGCTAAAGGACACAAACACACACACACACCGAGCGATAGATAGATAGATAGATAGATAGATAGATAGATAGATAGATAGATAGATAGATAGATAAATAGATGGATGGATAGATGGATGGATGGATAGATAGATAGATAGATAGATAGATAGATAGATAGATAGATAGATAGATAGATAGATAGATAGATAGATAGATAGATGGATAGATAGATAGATGGATGGATGGATAGATAGATAGATAGATAGATAGATAGATAGATAGATAGATAGATAGATAGAGAGAGAGATATATATATATATAGAGAGAGAGAGAGGGAGGGAGGGAGGGACAGACGGACGGACAGACAGACAGACAGACAGACAGACAGACAGACGGAGGGAGGGACAGACAGACAGACAGACAGACAGACAGATAGATAGATAGATAGATAGATAGATAGATAGATAGATAGATAAGAGAAGAACAGAGACAAGACAAAAACCAAAGATGAATGACAGAATGAGAGAATGAAAGAAAGAAAGAGAGAAAGACAGGCAGACAAACAGAATGAAAGAACAGATAGAAAGAACAGAAAAAAGAAAGAAAGACAGAAAGAGCAAAAGACAGACAGAAAGAAAGAATAAACGACAGACAGACAGAGAAAGAAAAAGAAAGAATAAAAGCAAAAGAAAGAGAAAGAATGACAAACAGAAAGAAAAAGAGAAAAAAAAAGAGAAAGAATGAAAAAAACAAACAAGCAAATGAGAATAAAAGCATCGAGTGATGTGATTGTTCTGAAAACAGTTTATTGAGAAACTGCATTGATTCAGTCAGTCAACACTGTGTTCTACTGCACCATCAATAATACACACACTGACTCTCACTTCACCACACACACACACACACACACACACACACACACACACACACACACACACACACACAGCAGCTCCAACAAAAACACTGGAGAAAGATGATTAATTTCCCGACGGCCGTGATCGAGGAGTCTTGTGCTGCTGTTACGATCCAGTGGAGCAGCTCAGTGGGCAGAAACTAATGAATCACATTTACTGTTGTGTACAATAACAGATACTGTATATAATAGCCACACTTTGACTTTAAAACACTTTAAAGAACAGTGAAAACTTTGGTGGCTCGTCACAAAGGTAGAGAGCCGAAGTCGTGACATCACTTCCTGTCCAGCCTCTGTTCCACCAGCTTCTCTGTAACTCTTCATCATCCTTCATCAGTCTTTATGAAAAAATGAAGTGTGTTCCTGGAGTTTACATCCATATTCTCAGATAAATTAGCTCCACTGTCATAAGTTGAAACCTTTGTGACATTAATAAAGTGGAACAACAATTAATTTGTGAACATTTTAGCACTTAAATTAACCAGCATGTGTACTTATGTCATATTTGTCCATATACACAAAATTCAACAGCACTCTTTACTGATGTCATTTTTTAAAGGAGACATCCTGCTTTTTTCTTTCTTTTTTTTTTTTTTGATTTTCTGTTATTTATATCCTGATGTTAAACAAAGTCCAAGTTCCAAAACTTGAGGTGAACAAATGTAGAAATGCTGCCTGAAAGTCAAAAGTCAGGGCTTCAACCTGCTCTAATCTAATGACGTCATATATGATAATATATCGGTCAGAAGGACCAAACCACTACTTTCACTTTAATAATTAACTACATTTTGCTGCTAATACTTATGTACTTTTACTTAAGTAGGATTTTTCATGCTGGACTTTTACTTGAATTGGAGTATTTTTACATTACTTGTATTGGTACTTTTACTAAAGAGTCTCTCTCATCATATCTGCGTTAAATCTGAATTTCCCCTCAGACTTTACTGCCGATCCTGATCACACAGCTCTGTGAAACACATTTACAAGATACACGACAATTTTTTTTTTTTTTTCAGGAAAATGTATTTTTGTTTTCTTTGCAAGTATTAGAGACAGCAGTAGCCTAATTAAGTCTTTCTCCCTTCCTGAAGCTTTTTGACTGATGTATCTGATCTGAGCATGAAATAAGTTTAACTTTGACCTGCAGTGTATTTCATACACAAACTATTTCTCCTAGTTTCCAGTCTTCATGCTAGCTGGCCCTGGTGGAAGCTTCATATTAGCGTAAAAACATGAGAGTGGAAAGACTCAAAATGTTGAACTGTTCCTTTAAGGACAGAATTGGGTTTAGATTAAGATTATGTCACCGAGGTTCCTCACAAACTCACACACACAGTGAAAGTCCTGCAGGGGCCGATAGAGAAGGCTGATCTTTCATTAGTGGGGCAACACGCCTGATTACACTTCTCATGGCCACACACACACACACACAGCTGGCCTAATCAATGATTAGTAATTGGACCTGCAGGGAGAGTGAGCAGGAGGGTCCTGTGATGTATAGTGAAACAAGTGTGAGTTTGTGTGTGTGTGTGTATAAAGGACACAATGAGGGAGGAAGAATGGATCACTGGTGTGAAATGAGACAAATGAGCATATCGGTGAGCTTTGTGCATGTGTGTGTGTGTGTGTGTGTGTGTTCAGTCATGTGTGCAACCGGTCTTCCATGTATTTGAGTGTAGTCATTGTTCTATATATATGTTGTGTGTGTGTGTGTGTGTGTGTGTTGTTCCTGCTGCATCCAAACATCAAAGAGTTTTTGTCACTTTAGAGTCCATCAGCAGACAGTCGGCCGTCGTTGCTCCGAGTGTCGACGACTGTCACCTGTAGTTTGTCTACTTTGTCCAGGTGGCAGATTCAGCATGTCGAATCAGTAAGAGGAAGCGCTCTGATCAGTCCCTCCAGGACTTTGTTTTTTGTTTTTTTTTGTGATTATTGTGGCCAAACATGCTTGATTTTGCAGCATTTTTTCTCAAAAATTGCACTTGCAACGTTTTATGTGCTCTTTTTGCAGTAAAATTAGTGGACTTTGGGAAAGATTTCAAACAAAGGAAAATAGTACAATTTTTTTTTTTAAAGTACTACCAATAAAGAGTCATATGTAATCACTTCTTTCAATAAAAAGCATACTGCATATCACAGAAACAACTATATTTCACACCATGGGCTCAAACTTATATAAAAAAGAAAATGCTGTACTTTAGTTCCATTAACGTTCACCTCAACATCAGCACCGAATAAAATCAGTCAATAATGCCATTAAAATAATCCCACTAACATAAAAATATAGTCAAACACGAGCATTAATGCAGCCGCTTCAGTCACAGTGAATTGCTTACATTGTTTATTCATTGCAGACAGTTTCTTCTTTCTTTCTTTGTGGTAGAAAAGTGACTGTTGTTTGTGGTCTACCACGATGTTACAAGGAGTACAAAACGTTACTTGTTGCAATCGGAAAATTGCAATTTCCTGGTGAGACTGTCTGATTGGCTGTTCAGCTTCGTCAATCAGTGCATTTTTTCTTTATTTCCGAAATGCCACTTACTGACAAGTGCAAAGAAAGCAGAACATCACAGTCCCAGATGGTTGGGTAGTTTTGTTTTTTTTTAATAAGGAACACAGACTCCTGACTGAGACAATATGGGTGCTCTTGGCAAGATTTTAGATTGGAGCCCCAAAATAATGATAATGGTACAATGTCTGGTCCTGGAGCTTCAAATATGAACTCACATTAAAATAAAGTGTAACAATGATACCTCAAGTCCAGATAAAGTCCTTCCAGTCCTCCAGACAAAAAGGCAAGTGGGGGTCAAAGCACCATATAATGTGTTTGATGGCCTGACCTGAGTTAGCAAATGAAGTTTGGTGACTGTCAGGCAAAAACTGACTGACCAGTGAGGCTTTGAAAATCAAAGCAGATGAAAGCAAAAGAAGAGTGAACAGGTGTGTATTTCCAAAAGCTAATACATCGCAATAGCAGCAAATGTCAAAAAAAATTGGCAAATGTTTATATTCAAGTAACAAGGAATTATGACTCTTGTCTGTTGGGAGCAAAGGATGAAGTCAGGTGACATTTATTATTATTGAGGCGTACGGACGGTTCAGCAAAACGCCAGACTTTTACCTCAGGAGACCACTGTTCACTTCCTGTTTCCTACTGTAAGTCAACATTGGTTTCTTTTAACCAAAACTGTGATGTTTCTCTAACCAGGTTGTTTTTGTACCTAAACTATAACCACGTCAGATTGGGAAACAAGTTTAAGTGAACAGTGATGTGTACATTTTTTGAAGGAACCATTTCGGTGTTCAGGTGACCACCAGGTTGAGTCTTAACTGTATGTTCAAGAGCAACTTTTAGCAGCTAACATGAGGCATTTAACCTTGTTGTGTCTGGACTCTGATAAATTCAGACGACGTAATATCAACCCAATAATGATCCGACTTGACAACGAGTGTTAGGGATGACTGATGTTGGGTTTATTCTGTTGTGTATCATAGTAGAAGACAGCTGCAGCAACATCTGGGTTAGGACTAGCATGAACGAATGAAAGAAAAGTTTCAGAATGTCAGTAAAATGAAAAATAAATGAATTTCAACATTTAACTTTCAGTAGCATTCCAGACAGTCAGACTGTGTAAAAAACACTAAATCTACAGTACATATCATATCTAATCAATGATCAGAGCTGTAGAAAACTGTCATTATTTAACGAGTTTCAACATGTGTGTACATGCTCTTCTTTGATTTAATCATTTTCTTGTTCTCCAGTAATGCTGCCACCATGCAGAGGAGGGAAAAGGCCTTTCATATGAATTAATTACTATAAATGATTTGTATGGTTTCAAATGCAAAGTTAAGAAATATAAGTTTCAGTTTTCACTGCTCAGTAAAAGTGATAATACTCTGCATATAAATGGAAATTTTAGAAAAAAATTTCAAAAACATGAAATATTGGTTGATGGATTTTCAAGCAGACATTTTCCCTCAAAAAATGGTGAAAAAAAAATGCTTTTTTTAAGCATTTATCAGCTCAGTGGTCCATGATGCAAGATGCTGAAATAAATATGAAACATTAAAAATTACACACAGACACCAACGCAGTCAGAGATATAATTATTGACATCTGACCTGCCAGACATCAATAACACTGAAAATCTTTCATTTCAAGGTTTTATCTTCTTACTGAAGAGTTTTATTTGAAACTCAACAACAATGTTTACTTTCCATTTTTATGTCCGCGATGATTCGCTCTCCTCTGTGACATGATTTTTCAACAGCAAAGCTCATCAGTCTGACTCTTTCTGTCTGCTGCATTTTAAATCTTTCATACTGGAGCAACAACCAGAGTTCTTGATAAGGAAACATTTTGGATTCTGTCAGGGCTGCTTTTTGTCTCCTCTGCATGTAATTAGCTTTGACTTGTATTATTGATTACATGTGCTAATGTCTCTAGTCCACCTCTGTTGTCATCAGACAAAAATTACTGATAAATCATTGAAAACCTACAAAGGAAGGATACGATATGTTTTCTCTAAGGCAGAAGAATATTGAATTGTGTAAATGAGCTACAACATCATACGCAGCTTACCTAGAATAGATTTTAGCATCTTATATTGTTTTGGTGTTACCTGAAACAGCAGCAGCAAAGATTTCAAGAAAATCCTAAATGTAGTTGTAGAGGAGAATTCTGATCTGTATACATAGATTTTTACAGCAACTAGTTTACTGCAGTGTATGTTAATGTGTTCAAAGTTTTCCTGCTATAACTTGAATTCTCCCAATAACCCCCTGATGGAAAAGTATAATATAAAAGAGTGTTTGTTCTTATGTGTTCTGCATTGTTCTTCCCAGATCTCTCATATCAATCAATAAAACAGTGTGGGTACTATGATGTCTCCCTTGGATTTTCCTCTTGCGGTTTCAAGGTAGTGCTTGTTTTTTCTTTGTCTGTTTAGCCTTGGGGGGGCTATCACTGCTCAGGCTCACTCTCTGGTTCTTCTGTCTCTAGAAGAGTCTGTCCATTGATTGTAGACTCCCTATAAGATGGCCCTGACCCCTTATTCAAAGGCACCTCCCCTCAGTGGCAATCATGCAACAGTCAGCATCTGCCAGCATACATCCATATGGAGGCAAAACATGGAACATACTGGTGAATAATAATAATAATAAATTAATATATAATGTGTTAAATGCTATTTTTTCCCCCTTTAAATCAAATAAAGGATGTGTAATGTTATGAATCATGGGTGGTAATTAAATGCAACACATTTGCAGTAAGTACACAAATTATTTATTGTAATTTTCACTAAATTAGCTCAGTATCACATTAAGGCATTTTCAGACTCTTGTAAAGGAACTGTAGGTTATCAATGTTCATTCTAAGGTTTCAGTTTGTGGTGACACTCACGATATGAAACCATATCTAGGTCTTCAGTTTTCAGTACAGTCACAATGAGGTCGTTTACCTGCTTTCAGCGTTCCTTGTATGGTGTTATCAAACCGGTCGTATATAAATACAACTCAATGAAAATGACCAGAAGTAAGATTTAAAGTGTTTTAAATGTATTACAATAAGTGATAAGATGCTAAGAATTTGAATTTGAACAATGTGTTAGTTTAGTTACAGAGCCTGTCCAGTGTGACCCAGAGAGTCTGGTATGTTGAGTAAAGACAGAGACAGTTACTCTCAGTGCAGGTCACTGAGGTTTGGACTGACGGGGACTTTTAACCTTGTTTCAATGTGGGGAAAAAACATCCAAATTATATAATAGTATCACTTACTATATGTATGATGTGTACATATACATTGAATTGTTTCAACACTTCACTGAGTCTTAATGACATAAAAATCCAACATGCACAGTACAGTAGAAAGTATCACTGGAAACTGTGACCTTCCACTATGAATTTAAACTATGTTTGATCACACAACAGAGTCTGTAAAAAAAAAAAAAAGGAAGATGATTATGAATTGATTTATATGACAAACTGGTTTAAAGTTCTATGTAAATGTGTTAGGCCAGTTGTATTATACTAGCCCCCTCTTGTTGATCCTCTGTAGGGCAGTAGAGATGAGAAAGAATTTATTAGAAAATGAGGTAAATGGACTGTACTTGTATAGCACCTTTCTAGTCCTCTGACCACTCAAAGCATTTTTACACTACAAATCACATTCACTCATTCACACACTGAATGGGTACAGGGGCTACCATGCAAGGTCCCAACCTGCCCATCAGAGGAAACTAACCATTCACACACTGATGGCACAGCCATCAGGCACAATTTTGGGGTTAAGTATCTTGCCCAAGAACACTTTGACATGTGGACCGTAGAGGAGCCAGGAATTGAACCACCGATCTTCAGATTAGTGGACGACCCACTCGACCTCGTGAGCCACAGCTGCTCCACAAGGTGGTGTTCAGGATGTTATTCAGGCCTGAAATGATTGATTTACAAGCAAACCGATACAGTTTGCAGTAACTGTTCAAACTCCTTCAGAAAAATAAAATGTTGCTTATTACACAGTGATGCATTTAAACACCTTCAGTAAACTACTGAAACACTAAACAACTCAGTGTAACAACATTTTGCAAATTGTTGATTTTAAAGATGCCAAAGTTTCTACTTTCAACCTGATATTTTATCAAGATATAACCCTCATTCATTACTTCATTAAACAATTCATAAGGGATTTTTTGTAGTAATGTCAACTTTACTGTGCTATTGTGCAGTAAAAACAGAAAAGCTGTTATGCATATGAGCATGCAGAGTAGAAACTAAGTTGTTTATTTAAAAGGACAGGTTCACAAATGTTCAAAACTGTCTTAAAACAACAATCAGGAGCCCAAATGAACACTGAAACAGATTTTTCTGGTTATAATCATTCCTCCTGTTGATACTGGCCATTAAAAGATCTCTTCATAATGCACTGCTTCTGTGCAAAAATGTATTTAAAAGTTTATCTAAGCTAATGTGATGCTTCAGCCGTCCAAATGTCAAATCAAGTAGATATCTTTCAACATTACAGTCTTGTTGGTGACACCTCTGCGTTGTCATTGTCTCTCAGCCACTCATGTATGAATATAAAGGCCTGGGCCCTGTTCTTTCTATGTTCGGTCCCACTCTTTGGGGAAACAGGGAAACACTGTCTGAGGAAACACAAAGAGGGAATTTGATGCTAAAAAGACTGTAAATGTGTCAGATATCCACTTGATATGACTAACTCAGACTGCTGAAGCATCATATAAGCTTCACATCAACTTTTAAATGACTGTGTGGATACACTGTGGATTTTGGCCTCCATCACTTGAATTGAAAGCACATTTGAAGGATCTTTTAGCAGCCAGTATGAACAGGAGGAATGATTACAGCGAGGAGAGAAAAATTGTAAAACCTCTATCCTTTAAGGGAAGCATCGGTATGTTCAGCAGTTTCAAGAGATGAACTAATTTATTCAGTGTTCAGTTCAGTCAAATTGTGTTGTAGTTAAGTAGAGTGATGTGCCAACTCACCTCCATGATCACATCTACTGGAGGAGAGAGCCCAGCAGGAGCCAGACGAGCACCAACACCAACAAGGTAAAACACTTGGCTTTTGCTGTCTGGGATGTTCTTGTTGTTCTTCTTCTTCTTCTTCTTGGAGCTGAGAAGAGGGAGTGTCATTTTCATGTTGCACCAAGGTTTCTCCTAGGCCGGGTCATAACAATATATTTTTAAATTCTTCTACTTCTCCCAGTTTAAAGGCCCCTAATGATAGACCCACAGAGATGTTTTTGCCTATTTTGCTTGATTAGACCTCTACTCAGGAGTGTGTGGGCCTGTATAGACTGTCTTTGATTGACATCTCCCCCAAAGAAGTAAAACACATTTCCAATCCACTGGACAAGCTGAGACATTTCTTTAGTTTTAATGGTGCAACCTGATTTAGTAAATCACTAGTTTGAAATTAGTAGTTACTAAAAACTTTAGAAAATGACTTAACACACAAACTTATTGGATTTATGAACAGCTGGTGCAACACAGTCCTGGACCGTAAATTTTACATGATTTACATTAAAAAGGCTAAAACATGCTAAACCACCAGCATGGAAATGGATGACGGCTGCAAACTCGTCTCTTTGTTGCCTCGCTGACTCATTGGATGAAAGAGGTGATAAAGTGAGAGTTTGATCTGCGGCCTGTGTCCGTCCGCTGGCTGCAACAAGCCGTTTCATTGGGTTTAATAAAGCGGAGCGTGTTAACAACTGAAGCCTGACCTTTCCTAACCACTAACTAGTCCGGTTACTTTTTATTTCCTCAGCAGAAGACTGCTTAAAATCTGCGTTGTCATTGTTTCTCAGCCACTCATATATGAATATAGAGGCCTGGGCCCTGTTCTTTCTATGTTCGGTAACTGTTTGTTTGATTTAATTGATGATGATTTGAGACAACCCAGGATTTGTTGTTTGGGAGACTGTGAGGAAAAACTAAATATATTCAACTAAAGGTTATCATTTAAACACTGAAATGTATGAAAATATGTTCACATTGTATAGTTGGATTGAAACAATTAATTTTAGTTATATTTGAGTCCATTTGTAGGTAAATTATGTAAGATTGATTACTTAACAGTTCATCATTTTCATACATTTCATCAGCTTTAAATGAACTACTGCCCAGCTTTGTGTAACCGTGTTATATCAGACTATCCATAATTTGCAGTCCATGACTTGTAAATACCGTTCATGTCATCCAAGTTTTTTTCTGAAAGCTCTGTTAAATTCAGCCGAAGTGGCAGAAAATCACGTAACCCAAAGTCCGACATTCAAGGTAATGAAACTTAAATTTATTGGATGTAGTGTTGATTAGTCAGTTCACAGTGTTTTAAACCCTCACTGAAAACATACAACCATCTTGAGTTGAGTAGTGATAACATGGGAATCCTTCCTTCCCGTCTCTACCATCCATCTCGTATGACGTGAACGCAGCAATGGTGCCAACCAAATCATGAGTAAAATCAAATAACTGGCACTGAGCCAATCACACGAGTGCTAATCATGTTTCCACTCAGTTAACTTCATCCAAGATGAACAAATCAAACCTCTAATGGAGCAGTTACGTTTGAACATTCCTCATAAACAAACCTGTCAATCATCTTGAGATGGGTAGCAGGTGGTGGGCGGGGCTACACCAGATCACAGTGTACCTTTAATAACTCTGAATATATAAGTATAAAGTTGACAAATGTATGTAATCATGTGGTAAAGCAGTTACAAGTGCCGCATTCAACATCTAACAAAAAAGCAGACGTGATGCAACAAAACTATGAGAGCATGTTGATGTTAAGCAAGTACAATGTTCACCAGCTTAGTTTAGAGTGTTAGCATGTTGCTAATTAGCACAAAACACAAGGTACAGCTGAGGCTGATCGGAATGTCTTTAGTTCGCAGGTATTTGGAAATAAATCAAAGTATTGGACAAAATAACATTTTGACCTGATGATGGTGCTCAATGAAAATTTAAAGGATCCCCAAAGTGATTATAACTCATCCTGAGGGAGGCTTGAATGTCTGAACCAAGTTGTTGATTCACTCACAACCACAGACCAATCTCACCAGTCAGGAGATCATTAACGTCAGATTCATCCTCTGGGAAACATGAATGTTCTGTTCAAAATTTCACTGCATTTCATCTAATAGTTGTTGAGATATTTCAGACTGGACCAAAGTGTAGGACTGACTAACCACACACCAACTGTAGAACCAAGCCACTTAAATCTGTGATCGGTGGCTCCTGATATAGAACAAACACAAGATCAAAAACCGACAAAACTATGATCTGCTCTGAAAGATGGTCAGCAGTAACGTAAAATGAGCTGAAATTACAACAACACTCATCTCAGGCCTCTAAAAACTGATCTGCAACTTGATGAAGTTTGCATAAGAACTCCAACAAACTTGTGACTTTTAAAACTCTGAGGAACAGAAGGTCCCATGTGGCCAGAAGACTAAACAGTTGTGTAGGTGTCATCTGTATGGGCCTGTCATGGCGGCGTGAGGGGTTTGATCTGCGGCCCGTGTCCGTCCGCTGGCTGCAATGAGCCGTTTCATTGGGTTTAATAAAGCGGAGCGTGCCAACAACTGTCATCTGAGCCGTGAAGCCAAACCTCCCCACGTGCTCCAGATTGGAGAATAAAAAGAAACGAACCCGCAGCCTCGGACAGCGAGGGTCCTCCTGGCCATAAGGAGTCTATTATGTTTCTGTGTGTCACGCAGCCATCTTTATGCCAGTTTGGTGCCACGCTGTGGCGTTTGTAAAGGCCGTGCCTGGCAGAGTGCTGGCACACGGCGACCAGGACACGCTGCTAAATCCCATTAGAGTCCGTCCAAAGGATACGAGACTGCCAGTTACTGTCAGTCATCATCGGGCTTTAACCTCAGGGAGCCGCAACGCTTTTAATTAACCTTAAAAACAAGAATCCCACTGATGAGATGATGAGCTTTAATGTATGAGACAAATGTCACAACAAAAATCTGTAGAGGACACAGAGAAAGTGTTACATCTGCAAAATGTTGTTGAAAGACATCTATTACCGGATGAAACTTTGATTTATTTAAGTGGCACTTTTCCAAACTACATTAAAAAGTGCTTTAGATGACAAAAAAAAAAGATATGAGATCCAACAGAGCGGGATTATAAGTGAAGGTTTAAAGAAAGCAGAGCTCCTGCCAAGATTTTAGAAATATTAAAGTCACACTAGAAGTTCCTCCTCATGCAGAATTATTCATATTAGTTGGATTTTTTTTGTGTGTGTGTGTACTTTTTATGCCTTTATTAAATAGCAACAGTAGAGAGACGGACAGGAAATGAAGGAGAGAGAGAGAGATGCAACAATAGTCTTAACCCCTATAAGTCACAAGGCTCTTTGTTCATAATTTATTTATTACATTAATTGTTAAAATTGTACTTTCTGTAAATGTTTCAAAACACGAAGGTCTCAATGTTGACTCCAAACTTTCTCCACATTGCCGGGAACACAAGTGTATGAAGGAGAGAAATGCTGAAGCCTTGAACTACATAAAAAATAAATCAAAATATATGTACAAGCTGTCAAAACAAATCTCCCTCAGGTCAGTAAAGATTATATCTTATCTTAAAAATATATAAAAACAACGCTGAGGACGCTGCGGCCCTGAAGGAAAGGTAACTAAGGAAACGAAGGTTAAAAATAAAAAATGCCCTTTAAAAAAGTAATTTAAAAGATGCAGATTCAAAATGAATTTTAAATTAAAGTTATACTACTACTAATTAAGTTATACTACAGACAAGTCTATAGAAGAACCACAGAAGTAATCTAAATCATAATAAGGTGAATTTAACTTAATATTTAGCACCGATGGACATCTCCATAAAGAGTAAGAACAATTAAATAAGTGCTGTATAACACACACACACACACACACAAACACACTTAAGTCTTCTAACTTTTCTATTTCTTAGCTTTTTTGGGGAGCTGAAGTCAATTTTAACATATTTTTGTTTACTTTTGCTGAATATTACAATGATCAGTTTTTTTCTTAAGGAAGTCTCAGATACAAGTCCACAGCACCAATATAAAGTGTAATTAGTTGTTTCTTTACAAATCTTTTTGCAGCACTTCTGTAGTTTTGTCAAAAATGAAACGAGGTTCATCATGCAAATGAACTTATCGAGTAAAGACTTTTGATCATAGTGTGTTTGGTGACTCTGTTAAAACTTTGCAGAGGTTATACTGATCTCTCCTCTGAATGTATGCATGCACCACACCACTGATCTCATCCTTCCTTCCCTGCTCGGCCGCGCTGCTCTTCTGCTTGGCCGCCTCCGTGCGTCAGGCCCACAGCAGCTCACTGAGACGCTTCTAATCCTCTTTTGATGAACTTGGTTAATAGACCTCCTGCAGTGGACTCTGGCTCTGTTCATTAGGCAGCACACGACCCTCTCCACGCCCCCGGAGCACGCACTGCGCGTGCCCGCGGCTGCCCTGTCCATAAATTCACCCATCAAAGTGGAGAAAGTTTAACGTGTGTTACTTTGTTGAAGTTCTCAGTGAAGTGGTCGCTTCTGGTCTTTGGCACAAGTTTGTTCAGAGTGAAGAAGAGGAGCGATGCCGCCGCGTAAAAGCCTCTTTGCGCCTTTCATCTCAGTGGACCCGGAGGGAGGAGTGGCCCCGGCGCCTTTCCACACCGACATCCACGCTCTGCTGCAGCGGAGCCGCGCGCAGGAGCGACCGAAGACAGAGCGCACCAGAGGCGTCTGCGACCACCGAGACCCTCCGTGCGCCATAGTGGAGCTCCGGCTGGGCCCCGCAGGCGGCGCGCTGCACTACCTCCAGCCGGACAAGTGCGCTCTGGAGCGGGCGCAGAGACGGAGGAGACTCGCAGCCAACGCCCGGGAGAGGAGGAGGATGCTGGGGCTCAACGTCGCCTTCGACCGACTCCGGAGCGTCATCCCAAACCTGGAGAGCGACAAGAAGCTCTCCAAATCCGAGACTCTCCAAATGGCGCAGATTTACATCGCCACCCTCAGCGAGCTGCTCCAAGAGGGCGCCTCGGTGCCGGCCCGCGCACCGCGGCCCCCGGGGGCCGCTCCGCCCTCACAGGGGCCCGCACTGCTGGCAGGGGAGCCACCGGGACCAGATAGGGACTTTCACACCGGGAAAAGCGGCGGAGGCCCGGTGCGCACAGAGGAGGAGCAGAGGAGATATGATGAGGACATGTGGGAGAGAACGAACGGGACCAAGTGACTTTTAAACATTGAATGCATTTTAAAAATTAGACTTTTTCTACTTTCCTACATCACTGTTTGTATTAATTAGACTCATTTTGTCCTGCTGTCAGAAAAAAACATTAAGCTCCAAGATTCATCAGGTCATGTTTGTTTTTAATGAAAATGTGTTTGTGTTTAATTTACTGCTAAAATATAATGTAGCCTTTGTGTCTAAAACTGTATTTGTACATACATCCAGTAAAAATATATATTTTTTGCCAAAAGCCTGTTTTTCTGATGTTTTCATCAAGACCAAGAAGGTTTTTCTTTTAAAAAGCAACACACACACACACATCATCTCTTCCAATAATATGGATTCTTTATGAAATTAAACAAAACAGAAGCACAAAGAGAAAGACAGAAGGTACTGAAAGTAGCAATTTTTATTATTTTAAAATTATGTACAGGTAACCAAAGACATCAGTCTGCAAATTGGTACAAAGATCAAGTTTTCCTGCAGTTGGCTTGTTAAGAAGCTCTCTGTCCGTCTGTCCAAAACAACAACACGACCGGGAGAAAAGGCTTTAGAAAATGAAAAATAGAGTCAGATTCAGAAAAGTAGAGTCTACAGGTCTAAATTTAAATTTAACCCCCCCACCTCCACCCCCCATCCCTCTCACCCCACCCACAATCCCTCCCAACCCTAAATTACCCATCAGCCTCTCCTCCTACATGAGGAAATCAATGTATGTACAAGAACTATGTACAAAAAAAAGCTCTTCCATTTATTCTTCCAGACGTCTGTGAATAAAGCTCTTGTAAACGTTTTTTTGTTTTTTTTTTAAGGAGTGTGAGGGTAAAACTGTGTGTGAATGAGAGACTGTGTGTGTGTGTTAATGATCACAGAGGAACAGACAAGCACAAAACAACGGAATGAACATGCTTGATGAAACGTGCTTCCAACTTTTAACTGCAGATGAAACTGTCCGAAAGAAATGAAATTTTTAAAAAAAAAAAGAAAGAAACTGAATTAAATCTTAATTTTCCCCCCCGAGTCTAAACAGCGAATTCGTCCCACCGTGGATTATCTCAGAAAACACAAACTAAACATCTACAGACATTCTGCAGGAACAAAGACACACAAACATTTGTTTTCTTTTCCGCCTTGATGACAAAACACTTTGGAGAAGTTAAAGAACGGAAACATTTTGAAAAAAAAAAGGTGATTTTGGCTCAGACGAAGGTGTCAAATGATCATTAAAAAAAAAAAAAAAAAAAAGAGTAACACTCTCTTTGGGAAAAGCATCAAAACCTTATCCTACATTATCCTATTTTAAACTTAAGCGTCGAGGATTATTTTAAAAGTAACATCTCATTTTAAACATCCTTCCTCCGTGTTTCACCCCGACAGCTCGTCTCCAACGTGCCGAATTAAAAGGTAAACGCAGAAAAAAAAGCAGCCTTTACAAATGTCTTATAAGTTCTAACTAATGGCTTTAATAATGTTATTAGCTCACTAATGCTTTATTAATTAGTTACGAGCCATTAAATCCCTCCATGAACATATGAAGTTCAGTTTACAGGAGTGATATTTATGTCTGTGGAATAAAAAGTCGCCCTGATGATGTCATAGTGATGATGTCATAGTGATGTCATGAAGGTTATCTCAGTTTGAGCTTGAAGCGTAAAAAAAACGTTAAACGGAAAGAAAGTCTGAGTTACAAACTGGAGGTTTGAAATAAAGGAGCATTTAGGAAAAACCGTCCAGCTGCATTATGGGAAATGTAGGATCCAGTGTTTCTGGAGTTTGATCCATATTATAAAAACTAAAAAAGTCAGAACATCTCGGTCTCCGCTGCACAGATTTTAGTTAAATCTAACTTTAACCAGACTTATGAGACTCTCAAACTACTGCTGGAGCAACACTTTAACTTTAACTTTGACTTTTAAGCTAAAACCACTTAAGCTTTGGGGAAAAGTCTGGACTGCCTACAGGAGGTTTCTTTACAAGACATTTTTATCTTATGAACATTTACAACTACAGACTCGGGTTATTATATAAAAAACCCTTTTTAATAACCTTTATAATAACATTTATAAGCATGTCAGAGAGTATAAGTGTCATGCTGGAGGCAGATAGATTTTACACAACGTGGCAGCACATATTTTCTTACTCATGTTTACAACTGACCTACAAAGTGTTAATAAATGATTGACTAATATTAATAAAGCCATTAGTTACAACTTCTAAGTCCTTTATAAAGGGAGGTATCGCAAAAGGAACAAAAAACGGAAAAAAAAGGAGAAATCTCCTCAGATCTTTTTGACAAACTGTTGCTGATTCATGTAATGTTTCCTCTCTTCCAGATATTTGATATCCGAAAATAATTTAGAGATGTAAACATCCGCAAAAGAAAAGAGAAGCTTTTAAATTTCCTCTTTTAGTCGTCACAATCATCACAAGAAATCCAGCAGAAAGGAGGAAACGCACCAATTTCTACAATTTACAAATTTCCAGCACCTACTCTCTTCTCTCGGTGCTGCTGAAATGCATTCTGGGAACAACAACGCAGGCCAATGGAGACGTAAAAATACAGCAGAAAAACTCTTTCCTGTGATATTTGAAACAACAGATGTTGCAAAAGGATTCGAGGAGGATTTTTTTTCATAAAGTTGAGACGAGTTCGACAAAAACAACCGAAAAAGGGAGAAAAAACTATGGAGTGAAACTTTTAAACGTGTTTCCGCCGGTGGTTTAGTTCAAACTGAATGAAAGCAGCTCGTCTTCACCTCTCAGACCGGGGCGTCTCAGCTGCTTTTGTGCTGTAATTGAAGGTTCTTTTTTCCCGAGCGGGGAGCACACACACACACGCCGCCGTAATTGAAAGAAGCTGAAGGAGGACAGGTTCTGGTCCCACCGAGACACAAAGAGCTTTGATGTCGAGCGACAGGACAATCGATTCTCTCAAAGGGGAGAAAGTTTCTACTTTTTCCTTCTCAAAGTTCCAGAGAGCTTTAACAAACTCGAGGGTCGTTTTCATTTTAGCCCTCAGACGTGTTGTTGACGAGCGGCGGCGCGAGAGGAACGACCGATTTAAAATCAGCCGGTGTGCTGCAGAGGAGCTCTTATTTATAAAGTGTGTATATATATATATATATATATATACATAGATGAAAAACAGACCTCATGCAAACACTTACAACCATTCAGGGTCTCAACTCCTGCCACGTCTGTGGTCTTGAGAGTGGAAAAAAAAAAAAAAAAAAAGGATCAATACTTTTGATTTCTCCGCCGTGAACAGTCTCATTTCGACAGACAAGACACAAGAGGTCAAAGCTGCAAAAAAACAAGGAGAAGATGACGGCGACGGACGCAGCGTGAGAGAGCGGAGGTCGGCGGTTTCAAAGCGAAGACGTAAAACCAATTATCTCGGTCGGTAGTTGTTTTAGTGATCGCGGCTCTTTGATGACGGAGCCGGTGAAGACAGCCGCTCCGCTCCAATCTGTCACCGATCGATAGGAAGGCGGCGTGTTTACACAGAGGTGAGGGAGGGAGGAGGAGGGGGGGGCAGGTGAGAGAGGAGTCGAACTGAAAGGAAATTTATCAAAAGCAAAAAACGCACCCGATCGAGAACTGAGCAACTTTTATAAATAGAGGAAGGGTGAAAATAAAATACTGACTCGGTCTGTAAGTTTCATAAAAAGGTGAAATAAAATATGATCAGAGCCGGTGGGGGTTCTGATGTTTGGACGCCATCGTGTCTCGCTAAGTCAGGAGAAATTTAAAGTTCATTTTAAGTCAAATTAGGAGTCGATTTTCATTCAGTTTCCGACATAAAAAAAAAAAAAAAAAAAAAAAAAAAAAAAACCAGTGGAAAGTTCCTTTAACTGGAGGACATCCTGGTCACGACATGGAGAGGAAGATGATGATGATGATCAGGATGTGTGTGTGTGTTTCCAGCGATACACTGAGGCTGAGGTGATGATGTTTGTGAGTGTGTGTGAGAGTATGAGTGTGTCTAGCAGTGCTCCAGATAATCAATGATCCGGGAGATGGACTTCTGTCCCGCGGTGCCGACGTCACACTGCGGAGAGAGGGAGAGAGAGAGAGAGAGAGAGAGAGAGAGAGAGAGAGAGAGAGAGAGAGAGAGAGAGAGAGAGAGGGAGGGAGGGAGGGAGAGAGAGCAGAGGTCAGTCTCACACACACACACAGGGAAACACCATCTGCATGCAACAATCCTGTTCATACACACACAGATCATCTCATAGTTTAATAACTGTTAACTCATCATCTCATCAAGTTCATTCACTCATTATCACATGACATCATACATCATGATAATTAATTCTCAGATGATGTCATTAATAAAGTCATTTTGTTCAGATTTCACTGTTGATTAACTCACATTTCACTCGTTAAGGTTTTAATAAAAGGTGTAACATGACTGCAAGACGAACGCGTCATGAAATAAATTATGACCGTCGCTGGAAAAAAAAGTGTTTAAGCTCCGAAGGTGAACGTTTGGTGTCATTTTTCAAAATTCATTACAGCGTTTTCTCTCTCTTCCAGGACTTTCCATAACAAGGTTATTGGAAAACCTTGAGTGTTTTAGCTGCAAATGTAAAAAAAAAAAATTGTTTTTAAGTCATGTGTCTACTTATCTGGTTCCTTGTTTCGAGTTATTTCACAGTGTTTGATTTTGTTTGAGTATTCGGGCAGTTTTAGAGTTTTTATGACATCGCGCTACACAGAGGAGGGTTTATAAAAGACGTGTGACTCACAGTGAGGTTCATGAAGTTGAGGAACTTTTTCAGCATTTCTGTCATGATGGAGAAATCTCCTTTAGGCAGGTTCTCTCTCACAGTAGTCACATTCATCTGGTGGAGAGACATAGACACAGAGAGAGAGAGAGAGAGAGAGAGAGAGAGAGAGAGAGAGAGAGAGAGAGAGAGAGAGAGAGAGAGAGAGAGAGAGAGAGAGTCAAAACATACACCAAATCTGAAAACTGACATCAAATCAAAATGACGTCTTCTTGGTGTGTTGGTTTATCATTTATAGCTAATGTGTGAATACAGTAATACTTCACATCTATGGTTTTATATGAATGTATCAATATGTACATAATGTATATATATATATATATATATATATATATATATAAACACATTGGATATACAGTATGTGTGTGTCAGTGTGATTGGATGCTTTGATGAGATTTATGTGTCTATTTCAGCACAAAATGTAAGAATTTATGATAAAAATGCAGATGAACAACTGCTGAAAATACTGAAGTGTCATTAAACAAAAGACCACATTGTTTAGATTCTGTTCTTGACTTTCTTGTATTTAAGTAGTGAATTTCCTCAAAAGGTGGCAACTGGGAGTATAAATTTGGATTTTGGGTGTCTGAGATCTGAAGTAGTAATGATGGAAAACTGATCCAACAACCATTAATAAAAACTAAAGACATGATGGGATAAAATAACAGCTGCTGGTTGAAGCCGATCAGCACCAGCAGCTGTTGAACAGAGAAGCTGCGGATGTGAAATGACACGATGGTGTGTTCACTGACAGCTGGGAAAGAACAAACCTGAAGCTAATGAACTTAAAGTCCAGCAGAAAATACTGGACTGCAATCAATACACGCTGTAGCCGATACAGTGATGCTAATTACTTTATCTAACCTCAATCTGGTAGAGTGAGTGTGTGTGTGTGTGCACGTGTGTGTGTGTGTGTGTGTGTGTGTGTGTGTGTGTGTGTGTGCGAGACTCACCGAGCTCCCCTGACAGAGGCAGCCCAGCAGCAGTGCTGTGTAGGAGGCCACGATGCTGTCCTCCATGTGCTTCCCTGCATGCTGCAGAGCTGAGAGGAGGAAGAGGAGGAAGAGGACACATTGTCAGGTATTATTATCTACAGTAAATATAAAATCTACAGACCTCATCTCGAAGAACCAGTAGCTGTAGTCGTACCTTTGTTGAGGTCCAGCTCCTCGTCCTCCTCGTCCTTCTCCTTCTTCTTGGCGTCTTCCTGTTTGTCTGAGACGTTGTCTTTGGCGACCCACTGGATCTCCCCGCCCGTCTCCTGCCACTCTCCACTCTGGTCCAGAGCGGGCTTGGGCGCCTCCTTGATGAGGTCATCGGTCTGCGCCTCGGCGAGGACGGCGGCCCGCTCCCGCTGGAGGAACAGCTGAGGAGGACGACAGGAAGACAGTTCGTTTATGTTTAGCAGAGGCTGTGTAGCGGTTAGCTTTTACCTTGATACACAAAAACACAAAGTCAAAAATTGTCAAATTCTTCACATGATAGAAGTAAAGTTCTGTGGTAACGAGTGGAAAAATGACTGATGAACAGTATCTGAAACAGTCCCTTCACTCAGAACAATCATCTAATGATCTTAAATGGATCCAACTTTGCTACTTTCAAATCTAAATTAAAAAATATATATATATCTCTTATCCTCCTCTGCCTTTGATTCATTAATCTTCTCTTGTTACATTTGGAGCGTCTTCTTACTGCAGTGACAGTATATTTCTGGTCTATTATAGTTTTGTCTAATTGTATTTGATTTTATTCTACTTTAATTGGTTTTATGTTCCCGTTGGTTGTTTTTAGATGTTGGTTCCAACCTTTTTTGGCTTGTGACCCTTTAAAATAAAGCAAAGTTAAACGAAAGATGATTTATTTTGGTTGATTTGAATAACTGATATCCGCTTGAGGAGATGAAATACAATAATTCACAAGAAATAAAGAAAATGTGAGGAAAGCTTGGATGACCTCGTGACCTCTTACATTAATCCAGTGACCCCTTGCGGGGATCCAAACCCTCAGATTAAATCTGACAGTCACTGAACAAATACTGTTCTGTCTTCTGACTTCTTGGTGGATATTTTGGTCTCATGTGTTCAAATGTGGCTGAAAGTCTCTTCTTGAAGTCGAGACAAGATTGCGATTGCTGCCATGGCGACGATTTGTTTTTTACTAGAAATCATTTGGGTCTCTCCTCTTTTCTACAGTTCTAGTTTCTCTCTAGTTGAACTGATTCCACATTTGACCTCGCTGGAAGTCAGTCTGGATAAGAACACCAGACAAATTTAATTAGACGGATGATTCGATTTAAATGAAGCTTTAATGGCGCTCATGGGAAACTGAGCCGCCACGGCAGCGCGGAACTAAACACAGATGAGACGAAGCACGAGCGCCGAGGATAACGACCACTATTAATTTACGGTCTAGGATGTAAAAGTGATCAGCTGGAAATATTTCTCATACAGCACCTGCTGCATAAATGAATCTGATGCTGATTGTGCTTCACTAAACAGAGCGAAACGGCAGGAAAAACCCTGAACTCCACAAACTAAACTAAACTATCTGCAACTCTGAACCTTAACTATTAATAAAATAATAAAACAGGGACAGAGAAGTGATTTTGACTTCTCTATGTATGATTCTTACATTTGAGAAGCTGCAACCAGCAAATTTCTCCACATTGATCCATGTAGCACTGATAATGCAGGATGACATCATCAAAACCGTCCAATCAATGAGATACCTGTCAGTCTCAGATGTTAATCCGACCCTTTTATTGTCAAACGAACTAAATTACTCGCGGCAACAGTCTGCAGGTTTTTAATTTAAGATGAACGATACAACAGCTGGTTTACTGGTCGGTTCCTCCTCTGTGAGTTATGAACATCTGGACCGCTTCTTCCTGTAGTCTGAAAACACAAGACGCACACACACACACACACACACACGCACACATACAGCGTTGGTACAAACAAACCTGTACGAGTGCAGCGATGGCGCTCAGCGGGCCGGTGCTGGCTATGTCCTGGTGCTGAGGGTTGAGCAGGACGGTGGAGTCGCAGGGACCCTGACCTCCCTCCATCTCCATCTCCATCAGACAGTACCTGTTCCTGGCACTGTACTCCACCAGGTTGATCAACAGGCCGAGACCCTGGACGACACACACACACACACACACACACACACAGAAACAGAAACACAGAGTTAACAGAGTTATCTTGCCTGTTACTGTGTGATAAGTGTAACAGCATTTCACAGCTTCCCAGCAACCATTACAGACTAATGGTTTCCATTAACATATCCCAGCAGGAACTTCATGTCCACACATGTCATTGTTATTTCCACACTGACTACAATCAAATGACAAAAATGAAAATACATTTTGAAAAAGACGCAGCGACACTTGGAACTGTGATTGTTTGTCGTTCTGTTTGCAGAAACAAAACAAAACGATCTCGTTCCAGCTTCTTAAATGTGAATATTTTCTGATTTCTTTAGTCTTCTATGATTGTAAACTGAATATCTTTGGCTGTTTGACTGCTGGTCGGGACAAAACAAGACAAGTTATTGACATTTTTTACCATTTTCTGACATTTTAGGACTAATCAATAATAGGCAGGTGAATCAATAATGAAAATAATGGTTAGTTGCAGCCCTGTTGTTCACTCCGCAACACTGGAGTCAATATTTTTGGATTTCTGGCCCCAGCAGTGAGTGTGTGTGTGTGTGTGTGTGTGTGTGTGTGTGTGTGTGTTATACTCACCAGTACTCGGATATCGAACCTCTGCTCTTGTGGGAGATACTGAGGGACTTTGAGAACACAGTTCAGAGCCGTGACTATTAAATCCTCCTGCTCTCCCGTCTTCGTGCTGCCCCACTCTGCACACAAAAACACATCAAACACATCAAGCACAGGTCGTCTTTGTGGAACAATTCAACAATCTGCTCCGATGAAATCGACCTCCTGTGTGTTTACTAACCGTTGTCATGCGTCAGGTTGAGCAGGACTCCTATAATGGCCCTCATACAGTTCTCTACAGCTTTCCCCACCACGGCTCTGTCACCTGAGTTCACCTGCCTGCTGTAACGCTGGATCATCTCCTCGCACCTACTCAACGCCCTGAAAGGAGAGTAGAGGACAGATTTCAATACACAAAACTGTTAAAAAAATACTACCAACTACTACTAGTAGGACTAAAACCCGTCGTCTTACTGATGTGTTTCAAGTAAAGAGCTCCACACCGACAACATGATGAGAGAAACAGGAATTCTCACCAATATTTACTTCCTTTTCCTGAGAAAAACACCTGCAGAAACAAGAGTTTTAGCATGTGTGTGTTCCTTTATTATCACATGTGCTGGAACCAAGGTGCTATGTTATTTCAGCTGCTAGGGTCCCAATCAAAACAATAACAAAAGACGGAGTGTGATGACGGTGTGAAGTAGCAAGGGATCATGGGAGTTGTTGTCTTCGTTGTTAAACAACCGGCTTCTCCGGGATTGGATTACTCCAGTGTTCATCACCGGACTTCCTGGAGGGGCTGTTAGCCGAGCTGCTGCTAAAGTTTGTCCAGTTTATTTCTCTGATAACTTAAGATCCAGACGTCCAATGACTAAAATCCTTCTTCCAGCTAAAAGATATAGTTAAAAAACACCTAAATTTATCATGAAAATGTGTCTTAAAACTGAATAAAAGTCCATTTATAACAGTTTGTGTGGAACAACCACAACGCCGATGTATTATCTTGTATGTGTGTAAGTTACTCTTTGGTAGACGCCATTGTAGCGGACAAACACAGCGCCGCCGTATGCATCTTGTGTGTGTTTACTCTTTGGTAGAGGAGGTATGACGCCATCGACAGGCGACCAAATGAAACCGTTACTTTGATTAAATTACAGATTTCTCTGGGTTTGAAAACTGTTGGAAACATTTAATAATGTAAGTACACAACTCAACAACATATATAACATAGGTCTAGTTGTTTTTAGACATTATAATGTGGAATAATTACATATTATAGCTTTAAGTCTGACCCTAAAATGCTGTTATTAAGATAATGTAAATGGAAGAAACAGCTGGTGATTTAAGGATCCATGTAAACACAATCTGAAAAAAACTCCCTGAAATGGCTGCTTAGGTCAAAAATTAAAGAATAAAAATCTTTCATGATGGATGAAAGCCTTCCTGTTTCCTTTCCATCAGACCGGTGATCGAGTGTTTTAATTCACTGTCTTCACCTGCTGCTTTGATCAATTTACAGTCACTCGTTCATCACCAACACAAACAAACTGGATTCACCTCCAGATGTCTGAATGGGACTCTCCTCTTACCCCTTTTTCTACACATTAAAAAAACCAAAAAACAAAAAACAGAGCAGCATTCAAGATGTGTCTGAGAGCACAAATAAAGACACACACACAAGCACACGCAAAGAGGCCGGCTGCAGCAGCAGCAGCAGCAGCAGAAGGGGGTGAAGCAGGTCAACAGCCTGCTGTAAATAACTAGATTAAATCTAATGACAGCGGTGACTGAACACAGAGCAGAAAACAGAGAGAGAGAGAGAGAGAGAGAGAGAGAGAGAGGAAGGAAATGAAGGAAGAACAGAAAAGGGAAACAGGAGGTTCAGTGCAAAAAAATAATCAGACACCAGCTATGGAGAGTGACAGTAAGACAGGATGTGACACAGTGAGAGTTTAGGGAGGACGGAGAGGAAAACCACAGTAAATGAGTAAATTTGTGCTGTGGTTGAAAAGAGGAATAATATACATGTTATCAACAGCAGTTTGCAAGAAAGTCCATGAAGCAGTTCGTTCATGTTCTTCTTCTGGTTGGGCTAAAAACTCATTCTGCAGCTGAGAGATGTTGTATTTTCAAGCTCTGTTGTGACGACGACTAGACTTCAAGGTTCTTAATTATGTTTTCTTCACATCTCCGACCACCTACATCACCAGAAAACAAACTTATTTTTGGAAAAAAGATAGAATGTGTGCATCTCATACTATATTTTTACGTCAGGTGTCAGACAACAAATGAAATGAAGGAAAAACACTGGATTTTAGCTCCCTTTAGTCTTTTTTTGTCTGATTTAGACGCTGTGAGGTGAAAACGTTGCCTTTTTCAGTCAATAATAAGACTTTGGGAGCTACAATCCAGTGTGTGGACTTGTATAAAACTCCACTGGTTGCATATGACTCAGCTTGGAGCAAGAATCCCCACAACTATCCCCACAAAAAAACTGTCTACGTGACATAAGTGGGTTAACCAGCTAACTCTGAGCTTTCACCACGGACCGCTAACCAGGGCTGGCTTCAGCACAGACCGCATGCAACAAACTTTAAAACAGGATTTAAGTTACTATTGTGTCTGTAAAGAAAAACTTTGGTTTCTTGAGGAGAGTCAATGAGACAAAGGGAGTTTTGTGTGTGTGTGTGAGTGTGTGTGTGTGTGTGTGTGTGTGTGTGTGTGTGTGTGTGTGTGCTGGCTAACAAGGCGGTTTGGGGGTTCACTGAATTAGTCCTGCAGACAGCTGAATCCCTCAGAGGCAGAGGGGTGAGTTTGGGTTGAAACAATAAGGGCAGAATGTACGGCAACAGAGAGGAGAAAAAAAAGTGAAGTCAGGTAAAAGAGGAAAAGAGAGGAAGAGAAGAAAAACACAAGAAGACAGTAAACGGTAAAAGGAAGAAGATGAAGATGTGGAGCGTAAGAGTCCGTTCGACATGAACACACAGATTCAGTTGTGTTGGAGGTGGCGGTGCTCGCTCGCTCACCCTGAGGTTTCGGGGGGTTAATTGAGTTAACAGAGAGGACAGCTGAAGGCTCAGACTGAGGCCTGTGTCGCCCACTGACACAGCAGCTCTTTGTTGACATATTCAGCCTTCATCCTCATCATCCTCACCCCCCCCCCCCACCCCTCCCTCCAACCCCCCCTCACTGCAGACCTTCTGTAGAGGGCGAAGGTCCGGTCACGCAGAGGGTGAAGGAGGCGGAGAAGGTAAATTAATTCAGCGCTACGTACTTCGACTCATATTTGGTTTCTGAGGCCGATATCGATTGTGTTAAAACAACATACACAAACTATTTTTTGATAAAAACCCCTTAACTTTTGTTCGTGCAGAATTGTGACCAAGGTATGTACTGAATGGGACATTTTACCGTTGAATTAAATGATATATTTATGATATAAAAACTGTTTGACACCATCAGCCACACAAACAGTCAGAGGACAGTAAGACATAAGCATACATGTCACATTTTGTCAAAATTTACATTCAATATTTGAAGTTTCTTTCTGCGTTTTCTTTTTTCTTTTTATCAGGATGGTTCAGGCCCAGAAGAAGAATTTAGACCATCATGAGACATTTAAAATCTCCAGTTCCTCAAACCAAACGATTGTGTTGAATAATTAGAAGAGTTTTGTCTCGAGGCATTGTATCTTTTATTTTTTTTGTTATGTAATAAAGAAGAATAATTCAGTTCTTTGGATGATATAATTCAAAGTTAGTTCTTTGGAGATAAATGTGTTGGTGTTTTTTTTAAACATCATCTTACCTGAGTTTGACAAATCAAGCTGTCAAAGCAGTTTTTTTTTTAAATCACAAAACAAGAGGAATAATTGTACGTAGCCCAGTGATTGACTGAAGTACAGTAATGTGAATGATCAGTGATAAATTGGGGTTATTAATTAATGATAATATCCAAAAGGAATAAAATAAATTAGATTTGAAGCAAACTGACTGTATCAGGATCAGATTCAAATAAAAAACACCGATAACTGTGTGAAATACTCCGGAGCAAAGACCCACAGAGACAGAGAGAGAGAGAGTGTGAGGTCGGGTCATTTCCACACCGGACTGAGCTTTCTCTCCATCTCTACAATAGTAGAGAGGCCAAGGTCAAGGGTCAAAAGGTCAGCGCTGTGACTGACATGATGTCATGACCAGGAAATTGAACAAAACCCTATGAAAAGGGACATTTTCATACACATAATAACCAGCAGACACACTGACTCAGCCACACACACACACACGCTGAGTCCATCTGGGTTTCTGAAGGTTTAAATCTGCTTCTGTCAAGTGTTCAGTATATCTGAATTGTTTATTGAGTAAATGAACAAATGTGTGTGTGTGTGTGTGTGTGTGTGTGTGTGTGCTCACTTTGCACTGGAGGCGATGAGCGATGAGTCTTTGTAGGCGATCAAGTAGCTCTGGTTCTCAGGGTTGTGGACGGTCACCTGTATGTAGAAACACACACAAACTATTAAAGACATCGGCTGTTTTTTGTTCCGTTGATGCTTTTGAGGAGTATTTTACTCATTTTTGAAATTATACTTGTCCAAAAATGTTAATGTTCTTAAAGAAGAAATAGAACTTCACATGTCAGTGTAAGAAATAAGCAGCCATGTTAAATTCTAACTTCTCTCCTGACTTTGTGTCTCCAGTATGTTGTGTTTTTTTTTTTAATCATGTTTGTTGTTGCAGAAAGTCTGGATCTAAAACTGAAGGGGGTTTGTGTTGTTAGAGGCAGAGGATATCCTCACAGGTCCAGAACTGAACTTGAGATTGACGTCTCCATTGAACAAGAAAAAGATAAAAGACCAACCTGTATACAAATGGACACAGAATTCTGACTTATACTAACTTTCCTTGTGGTTCATCTCACTAACTAAACTTTATTTTCTTCTTTATGTAAAAAAAAAAAAGGAAATATCCATCCTGCAGAAAGTTTGGTGTTTAGGTTCAAGGTCACAGACATGCAGTGTGCGTTAAACTGAGGAGTTAATCCGATTAAGATATTCAGAGTTGAATGGTACATTAACAGGATCATAAGCAAGCAGATGTCTGAACCATTACGGTTCAACTAAACCTCAATGGTTTGAACTGGTTTTAGAAGAAATTTAATTAAATTTTGTCATTTTATGTCTGATTTTTGGGAACCAAATCATTGGTTTTGTGTTGATTAAAAGTGACAGATGTTCTTAGATCCTGTCGTTTCCAATCAAATCTCACTCTTTCGGTTATACAGACTGGAAAAGATAAAGTTGAGCCAGACTGAAGATTTCAAGTTAACTCAAAGCCCTCGAGTCAATGTCAAACTTACACTCTCTAACACCCGTAAACACCTCTCAGCTCCCCACAGAGACGACACCAGCTTCTCCTTGTCATCCTCCTGGTTCAGGTTATCGACACACTCCTTCACTGTGAAGACGGAGAGACACACACGGGAGACAATCAGTAAACAGATGCATCATCCCTGAT
Organism: Thunnus maccoyii; assembly: GCF_910596095.1. Classification (NCBI taxonomy): domain Eukaryota; kingdom Metazoa; phylum Chordata; class Actinopteri; order Scombriformes; family Scombridae; genus Thunnus; species Thunnus maccoyii. The sequence continues at coordinate 3,559,345 of NC_056552.1, forward strand.
ATAAACTGAGCATTTGTTGAGTTATTTTGAATCAATACAACTTCTTTATCCTGCATTATTTGCCCTTTATGTAAATGATTTAGCTGAAGAAATGAAGCAATCTAGGCGTAGTGACTGATAATATGAATTTAAGAGTTTTGTTATATGCTGATGATACTGTGTTGTTCGCAGAGACAAAGATTAGTTTACAAAAGAGTATAGTAAATGGAGACTGACCATTTATAGTGATAAAACACAGATTATACATTTTAGAAAGCAACGTGAACAGCATATTTAAATTTGGAGCAGTGTCTTTGAAGTACACTAGTTCTTATACATATCTTTGGCTTGGTTTTTAATTAAAATATGTGCTTTGCAGATGGAATTTAAGTACTGGCAGAATCAGCAGGAAGAGTGCCAGGGTCCGTAATGAATAAAATGAAATTATGTCCTGACCTTAGTTTTTCAGCCTTCACTAAACTTTATGATTCAACGGTCAGCTCAGTTTAATTTTATGCTGCAGGAGTGAGGGGTTTTAAAGATGCCCCGGAGAGTAATGCTGTCCAGAATCCAGCCATGAGGTGTTTTCTTGGGGGTGCATAAATTTACTGCTAAGTGAGCTGTTGAAGGTGATATGGGATGGGGAGTCATGTCTTGTAAAGCGGAGAGTTGAAACGGTGAGGTCGTGGAAACACCTTATTCAGTTGCCAGATTAACGACTGACCAAAAAGATATTTAACTGGGATCGAGCACGCCGTTATCCTCGGTCAAACAAAAACTACTAAAGATCTATAAGGAACAATGGAAGACAGATATTTGTAAGAAACCAAAGTTTTAAGAAACTACATTCAAATCAAAGAGGATTACTGTACAGAACCATATATAAAATTAAATTTACAGAGAAGGCAAAGGTTCCTGTGTGCTCAGTTAAGAAGTAGTTCTTCACCGCTGGAAACTGAGGTAGGCAGATATAAAGGTATTCCCGAAGAGCAACGTTTCTGTAATTTTTTGTGATCTTGGTGTCGTCGAGTACAGTATACAGTGACTCCAATTGAAAAATCCTGATTCATTTTGGTTGTCCGAGGCTGATATGTTGAGTTGGATTTTTAATATGGACATTTTTGTTTTGGCGAGATTTATAGGCTGCTAAGACAGACCACTGTATCCATCATAATAGGACATTTCTTCCATGTAAACTGAATGCTGAATATTCTCTTTTTGAATCTGTGGAGCTGTACATCATGAATTGTCATGTGACCATCCCGGTTATTATTGATTAGTGTCTTATAAGCCCATACGGGCTGAGTACCAGAAAGGAACAAATCAATCAAATCTTTATAACATCTTTAATGTATAACCTTTATCTACTATGTGGTCCAGTCCTCCCAGTAGCCGGAGTTCCTCTTTGAACCAGTCTCCTGCTCGCTTCGAAGTCAGAGACAGTAACGTCTCCATGGCTAAATGACCCGTCTAGAGAAAGAGAGGAGGAGGGGGGGTAAACAGGTTACATCTCAGTCTGTGCTGTTATACACATTCCAGTTATTTTATGATGTATTGTGATTGTGCAGAAGTTGTTTTCTGTGATGAATTTCTGCCTGTGTGACTGCTGAACGTTGGTGTAAAATGGCAGCTCTAGCAAGAAGCACTTTGATTCTGAGACCGAGGACAAAACCTGATATTCACTGTTGGGGTTAAAGATCGCTAAAAGCTCCAGTGGAGCTGCTAGAAATATCTGGATTCACTGTGGGTGGCAGTGAGTCACCCTGACTGAAGAGCTGCTGAAAGAATATCATTAGTCAGAGGTTTCAGTGGAGAGGAGTAAAAGTCTAAATGCTGTTTCAAAGCTTTTCCACCCCAATAATAAAGCAGTTCAGCAGAAAAAAAACAGAGTACATGAAATTAAAATGATCTGACGTCTTGAATATTCACACAAAACATCGACTGTCAGCAAATTATGTCAAGAAAAAAAAAAAAAAACAAAACAGCAGCGTCGGTTTGAAAATAGGATGAACTTTCTGTTACCGTTATGTTCTGCAGGTCCAGGTGCTTGTTGTGCACGGTGTCACACAGCTTCCTGATCTTCTCCTTCATCTTGGCGATCTCCCTGGCGCTCAGCTGACTGGTGGAGTCTATCACGGCCCCACCCGACTGGTCCTGGTCCAGCTCCAGCAGCCGGATCATCAGGTCCAGACAGGAACGGTCCAGATCCATGTTCAGCCGGTCTCTGCTGAGGATGTACATCAGAGACGCCGTACACAGAGCCAGGTTCTGCAGAGAAGAGAGAATACATTTATTAAAAGTCAATAAATTGATTAAAATAGCTTATTTTATTTAGCGTACAAGCTCTCAGAGTTGTGTCATTCCTAAATGAGCTTATAATTTCAGTGAATGTGTTTTTATATAGATATTGTTTTTAAGAATACGGCCCCCTCCCATCTGACTGTCAGATCCTCACCGGGTGTTGTGGGGCGTCGTTGAGTGTTTTGAAGACCTGAGCCACCTTCCCTCTGGCCCTGAGGTGCATCCTGAAGCTGGGCATGGCACAGCGCGTAGCCAAGCTGATCACACTGGGAGACGAAACATACAAACATGTTCAATAAAAACAGCGGTTTGAGACAGTCGGCGTCAAACAAGCGGTGCTTCGTTCCTTCCAGCAGGTTCTTACCTAAGGCAGCGTGTGTTGAGAGGTTGTCCGCTCTTCAGACCGGTAGCCAGATACTCAAAGTCATCAGTGAACTCCTGGTTCTCTCCGAACTCCACCACATCGTTGAAGTGCTTCACGTGCTGGACGACTGTATACAACTGAAAAACAACAAGGGCGGGGATTAGGACTGCAACTAACGATTATTTTTATTACTGAATAATCTGCTAATTATTGTCTCGATTGTCAGAAAATAGTGAGAAAATGCCCATCACTATTTCCCACAGGCCAAGGTGACATATTTATATTACCTGTTTCATTTAACCAACACTTCAAAACCCTAAAATACATCATATACAGTACCAGTCACCTTCCCATTCACTTGAATTAGAAACTGTGCCCAAACCTTTGACTGGTAGTGTATGACAGAAAAAAGCATTAAATCCTAAACGTTGAGAAGCTGGAAACAAGTGAATATTATGCATTTATGCTTGAAAAATGACTAAAACAATAGATTCATTAGCATTATGATTATCATGCTTTTAATAATAGTTAGTTGAGAGTGAACGGAAATTTGGGACAAACTGCAACAAAGGTCTGGTTGGATTTGAACCTGGGACGTTGCAATAACGTGATACATGTAATAAACCACCAGGACGCCTTAATATGTTTTTCCTTAAGTTATGACAAGGTGTCATTAGTATGTAGTGGCATACCGCTTTGGAGTGAGTGTCAAATATTTGTGTACCTCTTTGTGCTCTTTGCGGCATTTGAGTGTGGTGACGGTGTCCTGGTAGGGGTCTGTAGGGACGGTGACACACTTGGTGACCTTGGGAGGAGGTGGAGGAGCCTTGAAAACGCCGTTGTCCTTCTGAGCATCTGAAGGCTCCTTACTCGACCCTCCTGCTGAGACCGCCGCCTGGAGGGAGAGAGGAGGGTTGATGGGAAATGATATGAATGGGATGTGTCAGATATATAATGTTGCTCATGAAGCATTTGAAGCTGTGTTTTATATTGAGATTGTTTGATGGAAAGAAAAGGACATGTCATTTTGTACTTACAGGAGCTGTCTGCGATCGTGAGAGGAAAGACGGAGGAGGCTCCTCCTCGCTGTCCAACGTCCAGTGTCTGGCGTTGTACACGGCTTTGGTGGGAGACTGCAACATGAACACACACACACACAAACCAGATTAACATCTCTGAAACTGGAAGCATGAATGTTCAAATGTCTTAAGACAGACAGAACCGTTAAAACATGTTAAAACCGACAAAAAAACCCAACAAAAACAAAACACTGGTAGGTCATTAAAAGTTTAATCGCCTTGTTGATTTTTGCTTTCTGTTTGTCTGCTACCAAGGTCGTTATGTTAAGGACCTCTACTGGGTTAAATTTATGTAAACAGCTCTTCACTTCTTTTTAATTATGTATGTAGTTTTGTGAAGCATCCTTGACTCAATTTTAATGCTGATAACATGTCTCTTATTTCCCAGCAGCTTCTTAGTCTTCATCTTATTTTTACTCTATAATGTGAAGTCAAAAAACTTGTTCCCCAGGACACGTCGAATGAGATTCAGCATTTGGATTAATTAAAAATGTTTAAGAGTTTGATCAAACCTGAATATCATAGAAGAAAATATTCCTACTGGAAGTTGACGCAGTGAATTTCTGCTTAAAAAAAAATGACTTAAGCACTTAATTGTTGTTCAAAATAGTCACAGATTACGTTTTTTGTCAATTGATTAATGTTTAATGTTTAAAATTTATGTTTTTGATTGTACATGCTGCAGGGCTCCTGTGAATAATGTCAACATTAAAATACATCCAACAATTCATAATCTCACAGTTCAGTATTTTCTTATAAACTTGACAACAATGAGAAGAGTTAAAAGATAAAAAAGACAAATCAGGACGTTGATAAAAACAGATGTGGAAAAAAAGAGGAGAAATAGAAGAATAAAGGAGGTAAAAAGAAGGGAAAACAGGATAACTAGATGCACATTAAGCTGGTGAGAGTCCTCCGCCAGCACTGATCAAACAGCAGGATACACACTTAAAAACAAATAAATACACCCTCCCACACCACCGTCCTCCCTTCATGCTTTCATCCTTGGCTCGTCTCTTGTCCTCTTTGTGTATTTTTGCCAAACCTGTGGTTGGTGGTTGCCGGGGCATTCATGATGAAAAAACAAGAGGGAACGAGGGAAGGACGAGAAGAGAGAGAGAGAGAAAGAAAAGAGTTGGCTGTAGAGTGAAGTAGTGAGGGAGGTGTGGAGGAAGAGGGGGGGGTGGGTTAATAAGCAGAGACAAAAGGGGAGTTTGGGGATGAGCTTTGCTGTGTTGGAACATCAACACACCGAATTAAAGCCTCCTACAGTAATCTGAATGACACAGACGGACACCTACCCCACCCGCCCCGCCCACCTGCCGCTAAGCAGCATGGGAGAGAAGAGAGCGAGAGAGAGAGAGGGAATGTGGGCGAGAGCGGCTGTGTTCCTGCTGTATGCCCTGGACCAAAAAAAAAAAAAAAAAGAGTACTGTTTTGGCATTGCGGGGCATCCGTTAACAGCAAAGTGACATTTCACTGCCGAGGTGATTCTAATCAACACAGCACAAGTATTTCTATTAATTATTTGGTATTTTGATTTTACTGAACAGGCTTGATGATTGTGTTTGGTTCTCCTTATCGATCCAATTATTAGAGAAATATAAAAGAAATAAGATGTAATTCCTTAAAATGTAACAGTAGCGTTCAAGATTTTCTTTGCTCATTTTTTAAAATCTTTTAGTGTTTACTCTCTGTGGCAGAGGAGCAACCAAAGAGGAAAAAAACAATTAGGAGTAAAAAACAATATCAGCTCCTACAAGCCATAAAGGGCTGTTTTAGTCCAATTACTCACATGTGAGCTTGTTCACAAATTAACTTCAGGGTGAGGTGCATCAGTTTATTTAGTTTTGGTACAGCTGCTTGTGTTCAGAAATCATTCACCATTTGAGAAGTTCAGCCTCTTTTTACATCCCAAAAATACTGTTTTTGTATCAGTACTGAAGGTCAGGTAGCATAATATCCAGGAAATAGCCTTATCCCAGGTTCAGACTACATGATATTTTCATCCAATAAGATGTTTCTTACTGTAGATTCTTCTTGCGACTTGGCCGGGAGACATGACAGACTCTACGCTGGCACCCGACCAATCGTAGCTTCCCGTCTTTCACGACCCGCGTGATGTCGTAGAGAAGAAGAGGCCAGGGGCCGACTTCCAGGAACAACAAGAATGTAAACGAACGATGGCGTCCAAAGCAGTGTGTATGATACTGGCTGTCTGGTTGCCATAGCGCCATGAACCTTTCCTCTGTTTCACAGTTCCACCTCACAGAGTCGCTACGACAACATCATCCGTCTTTCGTGTCGTTCTGCACAGAAGAGCGCTCTCTGCACCTACTGGTCAACGTCACAGAAGTTGTTGTTGTTGCTGGAAGTTGTCATATGAAGTGAGAGAAGGTTAAAAAAAAATAATTCTGACATTCTAGTTTATTTTCAGGACGTCATGAGCGTCCCAGATGCAGGGTTGGTTGTCGTCTACTACACAGGGTTTAACAATTAATTGTCCCACATTAATTGGTCCTGACGCCTCACGTCTGTCAGGTTGGTATTGTGTAGTCTGAACCTGGCGTAAGTCAAGAGATACTCGCATGATGGACAGATGAATAATAAAAAAGTTTTCTTCCTCTCTTTCCTCGAGAGCTGACAAAATAATCCGAAAATCAACGGTACAACAGGGAAAACAGTGACACTGGAAGTCTGGAGAGGGTCATTGTTATGGATGTAATAACTGCTCGTCCCAAACACACCCAACACCATCTCTTAAATATGGATGAGTCTGTCTGTGCGCTGTCATTATGGTAACATCTAATATCTGGCAGCATCTTCGGGCAGAATAACCTAACAGCACTCCGCGCTGTAATCAAGGCAGAGTTTTGACGACTCCTCCGTAGGCCGGTCACTTCCGAGGGGGGTTTTTGTTTTTATAATGAACTCAACTCTCAAATATGTTAACTGAAGGTGGATGGAGTGAGAGAGCTACAGTAGAAAGCATATTAATGTTATTCAGAGAAGTCAAAAGTAAATACGAAGTGATTGAGAGGAAGCGATGGAGACGAAGAGGAGAGCACATTATTCAACCGAGAGGGAGGGAAGTTATTGCGAGAGTCAGGGAATGAAACCAGAGAACCAGAGTACATTAAGTACATTATGTTCCTATGGGCGACGTGTCTGCTAATTCTCTTACTGCTGGGCCGCAACGGGGGCAGACGCAGAGGAAATTAACTTTATACTTTAGCACTTCAAAAGTTCCCTGCAGGAGCTGAGAGAGAGAACTTCAGAACAAAGTTATCTCTGCCTCGGCTGAAAATTTTTTTAAAAAAATCACGGTTGTACTGAAGTAACTGACTTTGCGCTGATGAAAGGAGTATGCACAAGGTAAGATGAGCAGTGAGGTGAGAGCACTCAACAAACTCTCCTGATATTTAGTATCTGAATCCATTAAGGGATGTACAGACCTGATACGCTGAATGAGAATCAGTGCAGATACTGAACACAGTTTCTTTGTCAATGACATTATAAAAATTCAGTTTTTACATCATCAGTTACTTTGACTGGAAGCCGCTGACTCAGTGGCCTCATGTTACCTTACATAAAAACAATTCCAACGCGGTGACAGATCTGGGGAAAATGATATTGATCTGCACACAGTATTGGCAGGAACTGAAGTGGTATAACAATGTGAATCAGCAGAGCGTGAGGTTGGATCGGTGTATCCCTGTCATTGAATAAAAAGAACCTTATACGTCATCAAATGTGGATCTTGTGGCAGAAATGACGCCGTCTATCATTCACACATTAGACCTTTAACTAGAGGATCTTTATGGGCATATTTTAATGGATCAGTATCAGCTAAAATAAACTCAATCAAATGCAAGTCCTTTCTTTTCTGTACTGATGTGTTTTGTTCACCTCAGCCTGCGAGTGTTGTTGAACTTCTCTCAACAGTGCGGGCATTTCACCGCGCAGAGCGACTGCGTGCTGACAACCGGAGCAAAAATACAGCAAAAAACACGCAACTTTGCTCTGATGTTATCGGATCTGTGATCTGGAAGTGTGCAAAACATTCATGTAGCAGCATCTCCTGTTTCACCAGCGGCAGATCATATCAGCCGTTTCTCATTGGGCGTTAATTTCGTAAGTAACGTGATGACAGGTCAAAACAAAACTGTCGCATTTCATGTCTGTACTTGAACCTCCACTCTGTAACATCACTGACTCCACAAGAGTGTTTCTGTCATTCTGTAAAAAACACTCAGCATTCACATTTTGTTTTATTTTGTTCTGTATTGTGAAGTGCACCCACATGACCCAGATGCAATCTGCTCAATATTTAAGCAACAACAATGACTCAACTTCCTCAGTTTGGAACGAACCCACACAAAGAATGCCAGCAGATGCTGACTGACAGTGATTGGCTGATAGATTGGGTCATATATGAGTTAGTTGAACATTCAGGTGCTTTAAAAAAGGGGTAAGATACAAATTCAAATGTTTTAAGTTGAGATATTTTGGTTGTGTTAACTGCCTGGCCTAAACTTTATAATTATCCTTCTAGATGTTCCCAATTTGATTCTATAAACCCTCCAAAAACCAAAGTGCATTTATTTGCAAAATATAATCATCTCATCCTGCAGCAAAATCTATTTGAAAAGAAAAAAAAGTAATATGAAGACTAATATACACACCGGAGGGAGCGACTTATGTGTGAATTACTACTCGCAGAAAATTCTGAACCGCATCTACAAAACTAATTTCAATTCAGAAATTATTCTAATTACAAATGCAAAGATACATCACTGCTCCCAACAAAGTTAAAACGCTGTAAACTAACAAGAACGTGTTTAACAAGCAGCTGTGATGAAGAGAGAGGCATCGCGGAGCTCGTTACGACCGACTCCACGATCGGCACCGAGGTCTAATTAACAAACACCTCTACAGCAGAAGAGCTAAATCAAATCAGCAGCTCGATCCAAGTTTTTCCACCTGATGTAAGGTTTTAATTGCAGTGAGGTTTCACATGTGAGAGATAAATATAGCCTCGAGTAGGAAACGCTGATAACTATTAAAAAAGTTAACTTAAGACTCGCACATCCGTTGGTCTGGATTTCAGACATTGATCTCTCTGCTATAAAAAGCCACCACGGCGCTTATGAAATCAATAGTCTGATATACAGTGAGCCCAGTCTGAGAGCCGGGGAGCGACAGGCCATTAGCACGCTGATAAATAAAAGAGAAGCAGTTCGGAGATGTTCAAAGTCGACTCGATATACCCCCCCCCCATCCAGCCATGAATAAACCAGAGCTGAACTCCTCTGCTCTGCCCCCACACACACACACACACACGCACACACACACTCAGCACTGAGTCATACTGGGCGTAGGTGGACAGTCCCATACACACACACAGGTACATGTAGAAGTCTTCTGTAATGTAACGAAGGAATGTTTTACAGTTGGCGATTGACAAGTGCACATGCATAAAATGATCTAGATGTGCCTCCATACTGAGAGATTGTTCCCTGTTTTTCTGTTTATTTGATCTCACTATGATTTATTATGTTTCAGTCAGAAGGCTCAGCTCAAGTTTTACATGTTTATCCGGTTTAGCCGTTGTATTTGGAGCATTTTCATCTACTAACTAGACCACAAGGGTTTTACAAAGTGCTTTTGAAAGGGCAGTAAAATTTAAGTTGTTAGTTGTTAGTAGTTACTTTTGTTTGTTTGTGAAGGACACTCCAGGCAGAGTTGACCAACACAAATAAAATCTAAACGTGTAGGAACTGCTGAGGAGATCTGTTAAACGGGATCATCGAGTGTTATTTACTCTTTACTACTTACATCTGTAAAATAAAATGAAAGGTTGACGATTGTGTTGTAACTGCAAATCGACTCGTTTCTGTCTAACTGGTTTATTTTTCTGTCTGACTGTGAAGATTTAACAAATGTTAAGAAATTATCATCTCAGGTTTTTACTGTGCAAAAAAAGTCTTAAAAAAAATACTTAAAAACTGTATACCGTGTTTTAAAGGATCAGTCTGGTGTTATTCTATATTTTCATCAGTGTTGCACAACTTCTGACTTCTCTACTCTGTCTGTGTTCCTACTGAAGACATAAAGCTTTGAAAAATGGCTCACAAACATATAACTGCATGTTTAAAGAAGACGCTGATTTTTCCAAAATAGCTGGTCACTGTAGTTTTTAGAAAATGTTACTCAAACAGGAGCAAATAGTGCACTTGTTGGGGACTATTTTCAGTTGCGGATTAATCCACAGTGCAGCAGTATGGCTCATTGACAACAGAGGTCTACAGCACAGAGGAATAAGATATATCAAGCTACATACACAATATTTGTTAGTAGCAGTTCATTTCTTGGTTTTGGTCTTTTAGAAATAATAACACCAGTACCACCAGTCTTAGATTAATCTGGTCAAATATGGCAATAAAGACAATCTGATAGTCTGTCAGTGTTTCGCAGCACTACTTTTTCTTTCACTTCCTACTGAGACATTCACAGCATATCCAAGGATTTTTAAAAAGAGACATTTCAAAGCTCTTTCACACCCCCAGAGTGAGAGGATGTGACATGAGCTCTTAGCCAACACTTAACAGTCATCCATGCAGCGAACACCAGCCGTCATGTGACCCGGCGATGTGCGATGTGTGTGTGTGTGAATGTGGACTAACCTTCTTGTGTGCGCTGAAGATCCTCCGGAAGGAATCGGGGTTCTTCTCGGCCGGTTTGCCCTGAGGCGGCCTCCTGGGAGCCCCGGCTACCACCCTGAGACCTTCCTCCGAGAAGTCCAGGACGTCTGTGGACAAACCAGTCAGACAGTCAATCAAGCTGAATGAAAATCTTTACTACGCTGGGATTATTGGTCCCATTTACTTTGGAATAACAGTAGAAGAACTGCTGTGTGGGCATTACTGACATCTATCTATTATATTTTATAGAGCGGTTGTCTTTCTCTCCTAAACTGATATCCTACACATTTCTGCTCCATTGCAGTATTAGTTTATGCACACTGTGGAGCACCTTCCCCCTGGATCTTACAACAGTAAACTCCTTCGCTGTTAGAGCTGCAACAACTAGTTGATTAACTGACCGACAAAAATTTATCAACAACTATTTTGATAATCAAATAATAATTTTAGTCTTTTTTTCCAAGAAAGATGCCAAGTTGTTGCTGGTTGCAGCTTCTCAAATGTGACATTATGAAGCTTTTCAGGATCATACAGAGATATTTTTGGATTCTGGACTGTTGATCAGTAAAAAAGACATTTGAAGACATTTGGTCTAAGAAATTATAACAGGCATTTTTTGTTAAATTTTCTTACCATTTTCTGATTTTTTAAGGACAAAATGATTAACTGATTAATCAAGAAAAGAACAGCCAGGTTAAACTATAATGAAAATGATTGTTAGTTGCAGCCCTACTTGCTATTCTTAAAAAGAAATGAAAGATCTATCTTTTTAATCTGGCCAATTATTTGGGTAATTGAACTTTGTCAACATTTTCAGCCTAACATTGGTTTTAACCCTGTTTGTAAAGCACTTTGGGCCACATCATTGCATCAAAAGGCACAAATAAAGTTATTATCATTATTACCTGCTCGACTGTTCTGTTTCAACTGTGCTGTATCTAATATTAAGGAAGGGATGTGATTGTAAATAATAAAAACAAAACATTAAGTATCGATTAGATCCTGAATGCAGACACTTTGTGATTTTTAAATGGAAATGGTATGAAATTGAATTGTTTGTGTCTTTATTTTGAGATCTTGACAGTTATTTAGTTGTTTTAAGGAGTCTTAAGTTTTCTTTAGGATGAAATATTATATATATATATAGTATATATGACTGCAGTGTTTCACTTTGTAATTGTGATGTAATTAATTTGTCATTTGTTTTGGGTTTTTTTTGTACTTGTGGTTGTTGTCTATCTTCCAGTGAGGCTTTTTCCTAGTTAAATAAAGGTCATCTGTATTTGTCAGCGTTTTCAGTTTATATTCGGTGGTCTCGTTTAGACCAGATAAACACCACTCGCTGTCCCTTCACTCACTGATTGGCTGTTGAGGACAAGCTGAGAGGAGATAAGGAAGGAGATAGTGTTTGTTAGTGTTGTCAGGACACCGTGCTCCGTGTGTGTTTGTGAGTGTGAGAGTATGAGCGTGTGTGGGACGACGGGTACATAGCGTACCCTGGTATGGGGGTAAAAACAGAGCAGTGTATATTCCTGTTGGTGTGGGTGTTGGGTGCTTGCGTACACATAAACAGCACAAACAGAAGATGACCTCCAGCTTCCTCTGATATGAGGCCTCATACTAGTAACCTTTTACACAAAACCCTGTCAGACTCTGGTGTCCAGCATCCTAAACGAACCATCTCAAGATCAGGATTGAACCTCTGGTCGTGGTTTGAGATTATCTCAGAGAATCTGAATCCTTTTGAATCCCCCATCATGTCTAATTAGGTTTCTATATTCATAAGAAGCTGCATGTATAAATAACTAAAACTTGGCCGTGTAAAAACATTACAGCTCTGAGTAGCTACAACCTGAAAATGAAATGTTTAATCTGTATCTAACACTGAAAGAACAGCTTAGTCTGACTTTTACTTCTTATCTTTTATGACCTACTTTCTGCAAATATAGAAGATCCCTCTGCAATACTATCAAAATATTAAAATGATACGCATAAAAGTTTTATTTGAAGATTCTCCTGAAATCTGATGTGACTCAGCTAGATTCTCCTCCAGAGAAGAGTCATCACTCTGCTGCTCATGTTGAACTACAAGAACAACTCAGGTTTATAGAACGGTGTTACAGAGAGACGTTTCAAAATACACATTAACCAACACCAACCATTACAGACTTAATGTTAATTAGCTTCAGGCAGCTGATACAATCTGCTGCCAGTGATGTTTGTCATTTTAACCAGTAAAAGCAACACTACTGGTCCAGCTAATATGGGAAGCTAGTTGAATGTTTTCTACATTGTTCTTTGCTAATAAAAAAAAAAAGGAAGCAGAGATAAAGAGTTTGACACAACATTTGTTAACATATCCAGGTATTTTGTGGAGCCAGCTATCAGAACCAAACCCTAACACTGGACCTGTATGTTCTAGTCGTGTTCCTCTCGGCTTAGCGTGTGTTGTGCTTTTTTACGGTTCGCTGACAGAAACTTCCACCGCTGACCGGAAAGCCTGACAGTGCCTGTCATATAGTAACATGAGCCCCCTCAGGAGCTAACATGATTTCAGTTAATGACAGTCTTTATCATTTAATTGACTACACCATGAGCAGTTTAACACAAACTCAAAATTCCTTCGGTTTCCAAACTCACCTGAGCTGACTGACGGGGGGAAATATCTTTAAAATGAGCAAACGGCATGTTGTGGGAGAGACATGAGCCTTTTTGATTTTCATTCTAAGAGATACTTAAATGTGATTATAGTTTCTATTATACTGCTGTCATTAAGACAAGATGTGTGCTATAGCAGGGGAGAGACTAAATGCTCTTGTCATGCATGTTTATCCAGTATGCCTTCTGTAAAGCCCCGCTACTACTCTGCCTCTGATTGGCTCTGACCCTGATCTTTTTATCCTAACCATGTCACTCTTGCACCTAAACCTAACCAACCAGCCCTCGGGTAACTTCGTCGGAACGCAAGGCAGCCTGACTAGGGCATTTAGTCTCTCCCCCTATAGCAGACATACGTAATCAGAGTGTCCCTAAAGCCTTCTGTGTTCTTTAGGTTGTATTATTCAGCAATGCAGAAAGATGTTCATCAGAAAGAGTGTGTGTGTGTGTGTGTTAACCTGTTCTTATCCTGTTATCCTGCCTCTCAGAGTTCTTCTTGTTCTCCTTGGCTGGCGGTCTTTCTCGACTCTCGAGCCTCTCCAGCCTCTCCAGCCTCTCGAAACTCTCAAACCTCTCCATGGGATCCGGTGAGTCGTTGGTCGGTGTTTCTTCCACGGTCATCGCCGGGATCGCCTTGGCGACAGCAGCCTTCTTGGTCTTCCTCCTGTCTTTAGAGCCGTCGCCGTCATCGTCGGCGCCGTCGCTGTCGCTCATGTCGTCGAAGCCGAAGTATTTGATCTTGTAACTGGAGCCGCCGTCCACGTTGTCGGAGCTGTTCTCCTCCTGATGGGTATCTGCGTCTTCGAAACCGAACAGGTCCAGCTTACTGTCCTTCTTTGATTTGGGCTGGGTCTGCCTGAACCTGCAGAGACGACAGAGACAAACAAAAAAAGTCAAAAATTTAAGTCAGACATCTTTTACAACTTTTAGAAATGTAGGAATCAATTTATGCACTCGAGTTAAAATGTGTTCAGCATTAACGAACCTGCCAAATTTGAATTAATGTTTACACGAGATTCTTCCCTGTTGAAGAGACTAATCTATAAAATTTCATCCCAACTGATGAAAAAACACAAAATTCAAAAAAAAAGGCCAAATATATGAACGTGTATGGAGGTTTGAACGCTGAAATGAAACAATGTTTTAACCTGAACGTCATGCTGAGAGATGAAAATATGTCAAAAGGAATGTGTGAAATGAAAAGCTCCAAAAATGGATTTTCACAAAATGATAATCTGTATCTGTGAGAAAACTCATATCTTCACATAGCTTCACTGATCTGGTTTTTATCAAACATCTACAATAAAATTTAACTACTTGATATACAGCTTTCCATTTTGTTTCCAATCATGTAGCTTTGAAGTTGTTAAAATCTGATTCCACACTGTTTGATGTCAATGTACTCATCTTTCTTCACTGAAGCTACATGATGTTTACACTGAGTGAAATATCTCAAAACTCCTGTTTTTTTATGGTTGCATCAAATGTGAATATTCTACATGTTCTGTGCATCATTTCAGACACATTTCCCCAAATTTCAGCCAGACATATTTGGTCCTGTGGGTTTGAATCAAGCTTTTTAAGGGGTTACAACAATACTAAAAAGGTGCTAGCTGCCTTGTGAGGTTGTACTTGCAGTGTTTTGAGTTTTAAATGCTAACATGCTCACGATGACGGTGCTAAAATGAAATGAGTGTGTTTCATAATATGAAATTATGTAAAAAATGTCTGTGCCAATCCATCTTGTAAAAGTTGAAATATTTCAGTGGAAGTTAAAGCTTTGGCCTGCTGGTGCTGATGGCTGAAAAGTCAAGATATCACCAAAGTCATTAGGTTTCATTATCTGAGGACTGTGAATGTCAGTACAAACGTTCACAGCAATCCAAGCAATATTTGTTGAGATATTTCAGTCTAGACCAAACTGATGGACTGACAGACCAACTGACTACAGACCAACATACAGACGTCCCTAAAACCACACTGGAAAGCACATTAGATAACCAGAAACTAAACAATTACTAGCTAAAATCAAGCTCAGTTAAAAAAAAAATAAATAAATCAAATTTGAATTATTAAAAATAATGGACAAATTAAAGCCTTAATGTTGGCATACGCACATGTTTCAGGTCATGATCAATGTTCAAATTGCTTTCATTCAACAAAATAAAAGTGAAAAACTGCTGCACACTGTCTCACTTCCTGGGCCAGTTTCCGCTTTTGCCAGTGTGGTCCGGTGTACGAGCTGAAACCTGTTTGATTTTATGCAAACTGACTAAACCAGCATTTGTCATCATGAAACTTCTAAGTGCCTCACACAGAGGCTCTGACACTGACAGGGCTGCTGCTGTCCACCCAGCTGGACGCCAAAGACGAGCTGGAGGAGGTAAGCTGACCGGGGCTAACAGCGCAGATCTCACCGATAACCCGAATAAACCCGGCTGGGCTGCTTACAGCTTCCAGCAGTCTGAGAGCAGTTGGATCATTTTACCGACCTGAATGGTGGCTAGCAGCTAGATAGCAAACATGGCGGCTACACAAAGCACCATTACGCAAGAAGAAAAGTCAATTTGAATGGTTGTTGTGAGAAATAGAAATACGATGTGTCACTCAGTTGTCCTGACTGTGGTCACACTCCCGTTCATGGACTCTCATTATGTTCCACTTGGGAGCAGCTGAGTCACGTGTGACACCTAGTGGTGAAATTCAGTATTACCAGTCCGGTATTTGGCTTAACATTAAACCGGTTTGACATTTTGTTTGTACATCCACCCAACCCTAACCTGAAACGTTTCAGAAAGGGTCAACCCTGCCAGCTGTGTTGATCTACCTTGTGTTTTGTTGTTCCGTCTTCTTCCGCTGCCATCCCGCCTCTCCTAGCTCTGTCGTACTGCCTGAACCGGCACTACTGCTACCACTAGAGGGCGCTGCATCGCTGCTAAACTCCTCCACCCCTCGGTCCTGGATGGTGACGTTACACATCGACACGGAAGAGGGGTGAAGCACTGTGTAGTCTCTCGTCCTGCCCCGTCCTCCTCCACCGCCTGTCGTCTTATTACTGCCGTCAGACGTGGATTTGGGAAGATCTGCACCAAAAACGGTGCTGGCAAAGGCGCTGGAGTCCGAGGCCTTGCCTTTGTTTGGCCTCCTGTACGTCCGACAGTTAGTGTTTCTTACAAGCGACGAGGAGGAGGAGGAGGAGGTCTGGGAGTAGTCTGACGTCTCAACAAGGAAGTCCGAGTCACCCCCTAGGTCCTCGCTCTCGCTGGGGCTCTGGAGCCGTGGAGGAGAGGGGGGCTTCTGATGCCGGTTCTGCACCAGGTCACAGCTGCCTGCAGCGACGCCCGCTGTAGCCCACGAGAGCGTGGGGGCCGGGTTACGAGGTTCCTGGCTGGGCGAGGGTGGACGGAGACCCATGATAGCATCCCAGTTGTCATAGGTGGACTCAGCCTTGGAACCCGTCTTCAGGGTGGTGGTCTGGGCCAGGGGCATCCTGTCACTCTCAGAGGCGTTTTGGTACCACGAGTAGCTGTGCTGGTTCTCTGACAAAGAGGAACTCTGCTGAGGCTTCCCTGGTAAAAAAAAAAAAAAAGGAAAACAGACTCAGAATCAAAACTGACAAATACTTTAAAATAATAAACTGGTAGCAAAAGTGGATGTTTTTATTAAGTTTATACTTTTTAAGACGTCAGTTCTACTTAATTAGTGTGAAAACATGAATGTGTGTTCAACTAGTCGGATTTGTCTCAGAAAAAAAAAAAAAACATCACAACTGCAATTACTGACCTCTGAAACAACAATAATAAAAATAAGACATTAAAATGGAATTTACGACTTCAGGAGGGCTTTCAACACAAACCCACAGGATCACAAAGACAATATAGACTATATCCAGTTATGACAATTACAGTTATTTCAATGTTCACTGGCACTGCAGCGAGTAATAATTTTCATTATTGAGTCCTTTGTTGACATTTTTTTTTTTGATTGACTGTTCGGCCTAAACAAAAACACACATCAACAAGTTTCCAAAGCTCAAAGATAATAAAATGATATAAAATTTGGGGGGGGGGGGGGGGGGGGCAGTAAATTGTGGCATTTGAGAAGCTGGAACCAGAGAATGTTTTGTTGATCGTCTACATTAATCATTTCAGCATGTAAACAATAAATGATCCTCTGATACTGTTTTCTCTGCAGCTGACTTACTGTGTTGGGAACTGATCTGAAGAAAAGGTGGACAATTTAGCAATAAAGAGGGAAAAAGACATCAGGTTAACATGCAGAACCGTCATACAACACACTGTATTTTATTAATATTATTGTATGTGTTTGCTGAGACAAACCTGAACTGAACACTGAAACATATCTGCCCAACGTTTTCCAAATTGTTCTCTTAAAAAAAAAAAAAAAAAAAAAAGCCAAATAGATAACTACTGAACAGTAGAGTAGCAACCTGCAAAATACCCAGTGTGTCCCCGATGTGGCTTATGGTTAACACAGGAAGATGATGAACATAATGTTTGCACCATTTCAGAAATCACCTTTACTCACTGAATACAGGTCACACACACAGCTGGAACTGCTACCAAGCTTCACATCAAACGCTTATTTTTTTCCAGTTGATGTAATTCTTTAAGAAAATCAAAAAGCGGGTCACTGGCCAGGACAACACACAGCAGCACTCTGGTTCTTAGCAACCCCTGTGGCCATTTCTGCCTTCACAGAAAAAAAAAAAACGAGGGACAATACTGGACTCGTTACCCTGAGCGATGACAGGAAGTTGCATCACAATGTAACATCAAGGTATATCTGTATCTTTTCTACACAAGAGATGTGGTTTTTTTTCTCTGAAGGCTTTGTTGTGGGGTAGAAGTGCAACAAATCTGCAAAGTAGGACGTTTTCACTACTTCACCCTCTTCCATGGGCTGCTGATAAGAAAAACTGTTTTTGACTGTAGTTTTTTTCTACCAGGCTGCAAGGATTAGTCCATTCATCTATTAAATTAATCGACAACTATTTTGATAAATCGATTAATTGTTTTGAGCCATTTTAAAAAGGGAAAAATGTTAAATTTTCTCTGATTGGTCGGGACAAAACAAAACATTTTAGGTTGCATCTTAAGCTTTGGGAAACAGTATTAATATAGTAGATATAGTTTTGATATTTTTTACCATTTTCTGACATTTTATGGACCAAACAACTCAGCGATTAATCAAGAAATCAATTGACAGATTAATAGATGATGAAAATAATCGTTAGGTGGAGCCTTAATCTTCAGATATATTCATATTTATCATATTCACTCCCTGGATCGACATATCACGGCTACTGTACATTAACTGCATATCTTGCACGTTGATCTTTCTCTAATCAGAATATTATCATCTTGTCTCTGGTTTTGGGTCCAACTGAGCTTTTTAGAAAATTAGCTCTGTTAGAAACTTGCAACGTCTAAGCTGATCGATCCTTATCGACCACCGCGCTGAATGTCAGGCTTTCAGCTGACTCACATCCAGAGAGGATGGCGACACACTTTGGCTGCAGTTGGAGGGGAGGGGGGGGTATGATGGTTTAGTCCTGGACTGATGAGCTTCCACACTGGAAGGCCCCTTTGAGAATTAGTCTAATCCTAAAATATATTCCCAAAAACGGCCACGGACTGCAGGACAGACCATTGTAAAACATCCACCACCCACTCTGTCAGCCCCCCCCCCACAACAACCACAGTAGGAAACCATTTTAATACAGTTTTACAGATTTAATGGTTTCCTCCTGCATTTAGATCAGAGTGCCAGTCTGTAACTGTGATCAAGAAGTTGTGTGCAGGATTTGGACAGCCTCTCTTCATACCCATCAGGAATTAAATACTGAAGCACTTTAGAATCAGCAGCAGTGCTTTAAGAGTCGTGCTCCACCTGAGAAATGTCACTGAAATCAAAGCAAAGTGACTGTGGCTGTTTTAAACCAGCGTGGCTCTGCCATCATATCATTAACTAAACTGGCTGGTTTGCTTTGTGTTGCTCTGTGTGTTCTCTCTCTCGCTCTCAGCACTGCATGAGGAAATGGTTACAGTGTTTTAAAGTAGGACAATGAGGTGATTCTGACAGCTAGAGTATCCGGAGTAAACAGACTGAGGATCAGAAATAGATCTGGCTTTAGCCGATCAAAAAATGGCCGGACTGGATTGGCCTCAATCTCTGATTTTCTCAGGATTTTCCTTGATGCAGCTTATGGTGTGAAAAATCGGTTTGTTCTAATTTAACTTCAAAACATCACGTAAGATGTTGGATTCTGAAATACAAATTCTCATTTATCAGAACAAAGCAAGCATACGATGTAAAATTAATTAGAAATGAAGCGCAATATGAACTCATTGCTCAATAAAATCACTGCTCTTAATTAGATTTGTACATTTTGTGGACTTGATTAGAGATCAGATAGAAAATAAAGAAATAAATACAAAGACAAGGATCAGAGAGAAAAGGCTGAGATAGCAGCTTTATGTATCTCAGCCACTGCTGCATCACACAACTCAAGAATGTAGTTGTATGTAGAGCAGCTGGGTAATATAATAATATAGAGCGCGATACCTTAAAGGGGTAATTATGATCTATATTTTTATTCTGGGTCTCCACTAGAGTAGCTTTGCATGATTCACAGTTCAAAACGCTCCTTATTTATCTTCTACTGGCTCTTTATGCAGCTCCTCAGTTCAGCCTCTGTCTGAAACAGGCTGTTTTAGCTCCTGTCTCTTTAAGGCCCGCCTCCTGATGAGCCCACTCTGTTC
Source organism: Thunnus maccoyii (assembly GCF_910596095.1). Classification (NCBI taxonomy): domain Eukaryota; kingdom Metazoa; phylum Chordata; class Actinopteri; order Scombriformes; family Scombridae; genus Thunnus; species Thunnus maccoyii. Next base: position 3,579,215 of record NC_056552.1, read on the forward strand.
TGATTGGTCAGCTTCACGAAGCTGCGTCACAGCCGACTCCCGGCTGTTTAGGAGGCTACGTAAACAACCATGAAACAAACTAGTAGGATTTCACTTCTTTTTCTCGTTCTTTACTCAAAATGTCACATGACACATCCGTACATGTTTGAGCCGGAATCCAATCCGAAATATGCGAGTGAACAACACAAATAATGCATGGAAAAACCTTAGCAACAACCTTAGCAACCAAGGCTACAGAACGGACGGCCGTTTACAGGCACGCCCGACAATCTGACGTCAGCGTGTCAGCAAGGTAAAGAAAAAATGCTACAAACGAAGCATTCAGAGCAGGTTGAAGCCCTCGCTTTTGCCTTGCAGGAAGCATTTCTACATACGTTTAACTCAAGTTTTGGAACCACAAAAAGCATAATAGGCTCACTTTAATTTAAAATTTTCTCAGGTTTAATCAGTTATAAGGCATAGATTTCTCATTTTATTTTCTGTTCTAGCTGAGTAAAAGGATGCGTTTCTAAAAATCTTCTTGAATATCAATCTGAAAGTAGCAACAGTCGGCTCTGCGGCAATGGCACATTTTATCGAAGAGTTATTTGGTCGAGGATTGTCATATTTACTGAGTCAATATTGCCTGGCCTTAGTAAGCAAATAACACAGTGTTTCAGTTGAACGTTGGTGTCGCGCTGGCTTCCCTTCAACTTGGCTCAGTGTCCCAACACTGTGAAAACGTCACTCTAAGCCGGAGTGCTCACTGAGGCACAGCTTGTTGTTGGGAGTCAGTTGGAGTGGCTCGCGTCTCTGGCAGGTGGCCAGCAGCGGTCACGGAAAGCTGAGGACAAGTCAAGCTGAAAGCGACGACACTGACAGCGACCGGCTGTGAGCAGAGAAACGGGGAAACCAAGTTTCTCCCGATGCTGCTCGGTCGAAAAGGAAATCTAAAACTAAAGCACTTATGGAAACAATAAGCAGGTAATAACTGTTCTTGAAGCTTTAAATGATTACTGATCTCATACAAAGCAGCACAGAAACGCAGCACTGCAACTGTCGTGTTCAGAGTTGAGCAGTATGTTAGGACGCCTGCTCTGGTGACCCTCAATGCAGACGCATGGAAACCCAGAGGAGAGTAAGCACTGGTGATCCATTAAAATCCCTCAGAAGATTTACAATGCTTTATTTCTCCGTAGCAGTTTGGTTTTGAATAAAAAAAAAGAAAAATGTGTGTGGTGAACACAAGCCTCCGGATGCAGCAGGACTGAGCTTTTGTATCAGTCCATCTACATTTGTTTTTAGTTCCTTTTGAATGAAAAGCAGGACTCATGACGCGATCGTCCTGCCCAGATGTGGTTATATTTTGATGGATAACTTAAAGGAGCCTTTCAGAGTTGGCGTCTGTTCAGCCGACAGATTCAAGGAGACGTTTTTGTTGCCATCTTATCAAAAGATATTCAAAAACAAACAGAGGAAGACAACATCATATTTCAGCTTGTTCAGTGACAGGCAGAGTCACCGTACCGTAAGAATATTTAATGTTTCCTTCTAATGTTATAAATTAATATAAAGTTCCTATTTAAAAACAGGAAGCAAGTTGCTTTACAAAACTACAACAGCTGTCGTAATGACTTCAACCTCATTGCTCTTTTTTATATAAATCTACAGTGAACAGCATTATTTTGACATTTTATACCAAACCATCAAGATAGATGCAGTTTCTATTTGCTGATCAATCCAAACTTAAAGGTCTCAAACTCTGTGTTACCTATGCTAGCACTGCTGCTGTTGAAGAACTGGGCTGTGTCCTCCACGATCCTGGACTGGTTCCTGTCACTGCCCAGCCACGGCACTCCTTGAGCAGACGCCATGGCGTGGAGACTGGACCTGCTCCCCGTGTCAAGAGAGACACCTGGCCTTTCCGCTTGAGGAGGCTCTGCTGAGGACGGTTTGGCGGGAGACGACTTGCTGCCACTGCGAGAAGACACCGGCTTGGATTCCTCGTCGCTGTCGAACCCAAACGGATCCTCCAAGCCGTCGCCGCACGGACGGGGCCTCTTGTAAACCTCCAGGACAGAGTCGTTCTTGGGAGCGCCAGCGCGCTTGGATCCCACCTTGGCCTTGTAGGTGGTGTCACCCCATTTGGTGCTGAGGGTGCCCCTCTTGGTGGACAGAACTTCGTCAAACTTGGACGTGCCCTCTCCTCCCTTGCGGCTGTAGGTTTTACCAAATCTGGATGTCATTGTTGCATCTGGGTCATATTCTCTAAGACAAGGAGACGAGGGAGAACAAGAAATATTATATAACTTCAGAGTTGATAAGAAATATTTAAATGATTGAATGTGATGTGAATGTGATTCCCCACATTAACCTTTATATTGAATTTTGCACAAAAACTATATGTTTATCTTTTAGATTTATAATCTGAACAGCAGTAGCCAGTGTCATCTCAACAAATCAGATGATTAAAAAGGACAGGTTTACAATTTTTAAGTCCGTCTTAAAACAACAGTCAGGAGCCCAAATGAACATTGAAACATGTTTTGTTCTTGCTGTAATCATTCCTCCTGTTCATACTGACCATTAGAAGATCCCTTCATAAAACACTTACAATGTAAGTGATGAGGGACAAAATCCACAGTGCTCCTTCTGTGCAAAACTGTATTTAAAAGTTCATTTGAAGCTAATATGAAGCTTCAGCATCCAAATGAGTCAAATCAAGTAGATATCTTTCAACATTACAGTCTTTTTAGTGCCAAAGTCCCTCTTTTTGTTACTATGCTTCCACTGCAGCTCAACAGGGAAACACTGTCCGAGGAAACACAAAGAGGGAATTTGATGCTAAGAAGACTGTAAATGTGTCAGATATCCACTTGATATGACTAACTCAGACTGCTGACGTCTCATATAAGCTTCACATCAACTTTTACATGCATTTTTGCACAACATAACTGTGTGGACACACTGTGGATTTTGGCCTCCATCACTTACATTGAAAGAACATTTGAAGGGGATCTTTTAATAGTCAGTATGAACAGGAGGAATGATTACAGCAAGGAAAACCTCTTTCATATGTTCATATGGACACCTGACTGTTGTTTTAAGACACTCTTGAAAAATTGTGAATATACCCTTTAACTGTTACTAATGAATTTAATAAATATTAGTCCACATAAGATCGGCCTCTAGAAATTTCTGCTCGACAGAAACCCATAAAATGTTTTCACTATTTAAATCTACATTTTATTATATTGTTACTAAAGAAGCAGCGTAGATGGGTGTGAGTAGTTTTAACAGCTTTCGAAACAGTTCCTCAGCCAGTTACTCTGACAAAACAAGGCTAACATGAGCTAATCTGATGGAGCTAAGATGCTGCTATCAGTGCTGACAGGATGCTAGCCGAAAAATTGATGGAAACACAATTAAAACACGCTGGTGGAGGTGACACAAATCAAGCAGTTTATCCATGTAATTGCGTAAAACGTAAAATTTAAGTTACGTACAAATATAACACATTTATGTAAGTTATTGTCATCGTTAGCTCGAGTGTTAGCCGTTAGCATTAGCAAAGAGCTCAACATAGAAGACAGGAGCCGTCACGCTAACGGCTAACAATAACAGCAAACTGACATCTTTGTCGTGCACCACGAAAAAAAAACACACACAGAGACCAATTTCTGCTAGTAAATTAACATTAAATGGTGTCAGGATTTCGACTTACTTGGTGAGCTAAAGGGCTGAGCTGCACAAAACACACTCCGGAGCCGAAACAGCCGTTAAACTCGCGCAGGAGCCCGGGCCTGCTTCCCTGATCCAAGCTGCCCTGCACAGTATAAACAAGGCCGAAAACACACCGACAGCGGTAAATTGGCCGTTTAGAAACACAACGGAGAAAACCGCGGACCGGGATTGTCAATAATAGATGTGGTTTATAACCCCATTCAGCGAAATCTGCTCCTATTTTCAAGCTAAATCGCACTCGATTGTCTCCTCCGGGTTACGACGAAGGCTTCCATAATTGGACTCCCCCGCTGCGTCAAGCTCACCACCGACAGCAGGACGTAACCGGAACCTACTTCATCTATCCTATAAGAATAAAAGGTTAACTAGAACATATAAAAAAAAATACATTTTAGCTGAGCCAAGATGGTGCATTTCAATATGATAATATCCGCAGTAAAATGTGGATTTAATACAAACCACTTAATCTAAACATGTTTCGATACATTTTCTTGCTGGGTTTTATGAATTTTGGCAGTGTGGTTTTTCGTCAAGTTTTATTTTGAAGCTCAAAACCGGACTTTTTAATATGTAATATTTCTACCTTCACATTTGTGGTTTAATCAATCTTATCGTTACGAATGCTGCGTTCAGGATGCTCCCATTAAACTCGTAAAAGGGGAAATTTCATGTGACAGCCAATAAATGCGGCACAAGTGATTTTGCTGCTGCTTAAAAAATGGATGGAAAATAAATTAAAAACAGGAAATATTTCATTTAATGAGTGCAGAAAGAGGGTTTTTATTATTTCCTTGTTGCTTCACTGAACGAATAATCTGATAGCCACTTATCTCATTTGCAGAGTCCGACTTACTTTTTTAGCCTACATAATAAAACTGAAAATAATAACGAAAAAGCAATGTTTGAGGCATCGTCCTTCACCAGGCCTTTGACAACAATTCCACTTTCAGTGATGATTTTGATTAAGGGAATACTGAGCATATAGCCCAATATTAAACAACATATCAAGGTATCAAACAAGCAAAAATTCAATTAAAAAGAAAACAATATTCATGTAGAGAATATCTGAAAAGGGAAGAGCATCACATCACATTAAATAACAAATTCATAATTCAAGATAGTCACGATCTGATCTCTGTAGTAGCATGATAAAACTAAATTATTTTATTTCCATGGCAAAACAGCACAATAGTTAACCACACAGAAACCAGTCAGTAAAAAAATATATCACTTTATTTCTTAATCTCTTTTATGTCCATTCTTACTCTTCATAAACAGATCCATGTAATAAGCTTGTTTTTTGTATTACTTCTTCAGCCATTGACAATTTGTTTTCAAATACATATAACATGGTTGAAATCAATATCAAGATAGATTCACAATTTTTCAAGCCTTTCAAAATAGTAGTCAGGCTCCTTTATGAAGACTGAAAGAGGTTTTTTCTGCTGTAATAATTCCTCCTGTTCATACTGACTATTGTCCTTCATGCACTTTCAACCTACTGTTAGTGATGGGGGGAAAAAATCCTCAGTCCACTTTTTATGCAAAAATGTACTTAAACATTTATCTGAAGCTAATATGAGGCTTCAGACATCAAATCAAGTAGATATTTTCCAAAGTTACACTCTTTTTACCACCAAGTTCCTTCTTATTTTCCTGAACAGTGTTCCCTGTTGACTGGCAGTAGCAGGAAAGATGAGAAATTGCTTGAAAGATGTCCACTTAAAAACATACACTGTGTCACCAGTTTATTGAATTCACTAGAGCTAAAGTTAATGCAGTCTTAAACACTAGATTTGTAATACAACTTACCTTCATGAAGGTTATAATGAACAGTTTTTGTTGATTAAAAGACGATTTAACATTATAGTCATTTTGGAGGCTGTAGTTTGTGGTTCTGTGTTCCTAATATTTTGTCCATCCCATTTTCCCATCAGTGAGGGCAGGCTAAAACTCATTTTAGCTCGGGGTACCTAAAAAATAGGCATGAATTTCAGATGACCAATGGTCACCGCTGCTACTTCTGCTTCATCTATAATGTACTCTGTAGAAAATGTCCCCTGTTATACTTTATATCTCAATCTGTGTTCTGTGAACAATTAGAGCTTTCACATGCCAGCTTTGTGTACTACTGGCTCATACTACAATTATCATATTGTGGGAAAAATTTAGAAATTCACAAGAAAAAAGCATCTGCATCATTTCCTGTTTTTTAATCTTAAACCCAAATTATATATTCTACATCTGCATGTCAGAGAGGATCCACTTGATGTAATTAAATAAATCATCTACTCATGTCTGCTGGAGGTGAAAATTACAAATCACTTTGCTGATTCAAATCGCTGTTTCCCCCAAACTACATACTAACTATTAGAAGGTTTTGAGTATATGCTGTGTTCACACTGGAAAAGCGACTAAAAAATTCATAGAATTATCCAATTTATCCTTAAGACCGCCCCATAAAAAATTGCGTAAAATTACATGCAAATTACCCTCCTTTAACACCCATTAAAGGTATCCTGAGACTTTAATTGTATGTGATTATCTCACCTATTTACGGTAAATTCCTGGTAAATATTGGTTTTATACTGTACAAAAAAATAGTGATGTGAAAATGGCTTACAAAAACATAATTTTAATAATCATTACTTCATATAAACATAGTGTAGTGTGTGTAAAGTGCTGCATGAGTGTGTGTGTGTGTGTGTTTGTGTAATGTGCAGACAGGCAGTTAGTGTTCATTTTTCATAAGCCTGGTTGTCTGGTGGAAAAAACTGTCTGGGAGCCTGCTGGTCAGGGTTTTGAGGCTGCGGTACCGTTTACCAGACGGCAGAAACTGAAACAATCGGTAGTTGGGGTTAGAAATACAGTTGTAATACACTTGGAAAATAATAGAGCAACTCCAAATATGTATGTTTTAATGTAATGTTAGTATATCAATGTGTCACAAATTTATACATTTGTTTAACATTCTAGCGATGTTTTATCATGAGATTTTATTTTTATTTTACAATGGTTGGACTGTAAAAATGTAGACAATGTCCAAAGTAAACATCCATATTTTCAAAATAAATCTCTGTAAAATATCAAACATTTTTTTACTGTTATTTGACGGTAAGTGTTTGGCAACTTTTGCTGCCAGACTTTTTACGATTTTTTTCACGATTTTTTTTTTACAGTGTATATTTGGTGTCTACATAAGCAGGTATGTTTCACATACAGAAAACATCTGCGCAGACTCCGTGAATGTGTTAAGAGTTCTTATACCCACAAACATGAGCAAAAATAACAATAGTTACATCACACAGACCTTCACAACTATGCATATGTTAAGGAATAAGTCATTAGAACTCAATTTAGGAGTATGTATAGATAGATAGATAGATTCAGTTGTGCCTTTCCACTGTTATCTTTACCGGCAATATTTTCAGAGGGAGTGTATTCGTGGTGCAAAGGTACGGGCACAGTCGCTCAGTGAAAGTGTGTGTGAAGGTGTGTATGTGTGTGTTAGTATGAGGATCACTGAATGAAAGCTCTCCTTTGTCCCAGTCCAGATGAACTCTGATGCTTTGGAGCTTCTCTCTGATTGGGAGAGCGGTGTATTTATGTGTTGAGGAGAAAGCTCTGTAACCAGCATCACTGTGTTCTACGCTCCATACTGTAGATCCCGTGAATACCTGCCTGCAAACAGACTCTGCTAACACTCCCAGTTCCCAGTCCGTGTTGTCTCCGATCTCAACATCCCAGCTGTGAGTCCCCGAGTTGAAGCCTGAGCCCAGGACAGAATCCCAGTACTCAAACCTCTCCGGGTTTTCAGGGAGCTGCTTCCTCTTTCCATGTCTCATGCTGGTCAAATCTTCAGACAGGATGAGTTCTGGATGAGCAGTATTTGGATCCAGAATCACAGGAGTGTAGGAGATCATGTCCTTCATCTTGTTCCAGATGTTGAAGGTCAGGTTGCCCAAGTGTTTGGCCACATCGATCAGAGCTCCTGACCCCGGCTTTGGATCATCCAGCAGGGGGCACCGCTGGATTCTTTCTACTGCGGTCTTGTAGTTCTTCAGGAATGATAAGTCTTCAGCTCTCAGCTCCTCCTCTGTGGCTCTGACTGTGTGTGAAAGAGCTGCTATCTCTTTGCTCAGAGCTTCAGACTTCTCCTTCATCATCTGACTCTTCTGCTTCTCTTCCTCCCTCAAAACGGCCAGCCTGGCCTCCTCTTCCTCTTGTAGAAACTGGTGAAGCTTCCTAAACCGCTCCTTAATCTGCCACTCTGTCTGTCGAGCCTGCGCCTTAATGTGCTCTGCCGTTTGATCACAGTTTCCTTTAACCTGATTAAATACCATTAACTTCTCCTGTAAGGGCTTCAGGGATTTCTGGACCTCCTCTCTGTGATCTTGTGCAGCTTCATCGATGGGTCTGAATCTGTGGTCGGTGTGTATTTTCGCATCTCGGCAGACGAGACACGCTGGCTGCTGATGGTTAAGACAAAAGAGTTTGAGTTTCTCGGCGTGCAGACTGCAGAGCGCCTCAGACTCTAAAGAAGCTCTCTGACATCTCTCTTGTAAAAAGGCCTCACACAGGTTTTTTAACGCCAGGTTGCAACGTGGATCGCTCCATTCAGATTTTGCTCTACATACTGGACATTCATGGGTTTGTTTACCTCTCCACCAGTTCTCCAGGCAGACTTTACAGAAGCTGTGGCTGCATGACAGGAGGACAGGATCTTTGAAGATGTCATAGCAGGCAGGACAGCAGAAATCCTTCTCTGATCGTGAAGCCATTTTCCTCTACGATAGAAGCCGAAAACACAGCTTGCAGACAGGAGATGGTGCCACTCCTTTCTCCAGTAAGCTCCCTGAAAGTTACTTTCACTTCAAGCTTTTTTTTTTTTTCTAAAACTTGTTTCATTGGTGGAGTCAGCTGCTGGTGTAAGTGGCAGTATATCCCAGAGCTCCAAACATTTCCTGCTGTAGCTCTCCTTTTTCAGTGGGAGTCTGATGGTAAATCTTTACTGTCTACGTGTTTCTGTGTTTCCTTGTTTGTCTCAGGTGAGTCATACAATGGGTGGAGCCCTGGTTAACTATTTCTCCCAAAAGCAAACTCATTAACTGTTCACACCCCATCTGCATACAGTTCACAAACAGGCCAATAAAACAGGTGCTGTACCTGGGTTGTTGTTTCTTGATACTTTTTTTTTTAATATACAGAACTTATTTCATACTGAATAATCAGTGGTTTAAAGGGGCACTCCAGTGATTTAGTGTAACACTTTGATAAAGTTGAGGGACTCACAAGGTTAAAAAAAAGAATCGTGAAAATCGATGCAACAGAGGCAGAAATATCCAGACTTCAAGTGGGCAAACTCCAAAAAAATGCTGGATCCTACATTTCCCATAATGCAATTTGTAGATGGTCACGTTTTTTTCAAACTCCACACCAGCACTTTTTAATGCAGGTTTTTCATTAAAAATCCCTTTGCCAATGATGAGATAACCCTGATGGCATCATCAGAGATTATTTTAACAGCCTGAGTAGTGCTCCATATGACTAGTAAACTAACCTTTGTTTGTAAAATTGGTGTAATGTCCTTTTAAATATACTGTATACTGTGAATATAGTAATAAATAAATCTCTCATATCCTCATACCTGTTGGCTGCATATGTGTGTGTAAACTACAAGACCTATATTATGTTTTTGTCAAAGCACCTATGGTGAAATGCTGATGTCAGTCAGTTGACTTTCTTTTGTATTTTGTATTATACATGTATATTATCTCCATTTATATAAGATTTAGATCAGCAGACCACCAAAATCTCAATATTGTCTTGTCCTATCTTGTAAAACATGTAGAATTTCTTTTAGTGATCAAACCAAATCGCTGAATGATTTCATGAAATACTTCTCAAAATGATACCATCTGTAGGGTTAGGGTTCCATTTTACTCGTAAGTAAGTTAAAATTGGGAACCTAAAGATGTTCTGACTGCCATTTAAAGGTATACTTAAAAACATAATGGTTGCTAAAAATGTTGCTCTAAGTGGCACAAACTGAAGGTAAGATGCATCTGTATGACTTGAAAATGTTTTAACTTGGACAAAAAACTTGCAGTCAACCCGAGACAACTCCACTTCAAAAAGGAGAAGGTCTGAATAAAACTGAACTTGTAACACAAACACTGTTTCTGTGGAAAACTGTGTGTCCGTCTGTTTGTTTTTGAGGAGAAACGGCAAGACTACACCAGAGCTGGATGACTGGCCTTTGCCATTTTGCCACAGGACCTGAAATGATCCTAGTGCTTGTTGACATGCACCCTGCAATGGCTGTCTATTTCTTCAGGGCAGCCAGGTCGTCTTGGCATCGAGCCTCGCTTCTTCAAACCTCGAGAACCTCTCCAGAAGTTACCGCGGAGCATTAAGCCTGGCCGAAATCCCTGCGTGGCATGCTGCAGCCCCTGTGCCAGCATCAGCCTTCCTGCCAGCCAACAGACTGACGTTACTGTACCAGGAGGGGTTCAATATCCTGACAATAAAGAACAGATCTGAGTTTTTCCAAAGGGTGCCAAAAGCTGCCCGAGCAGGCGTTGGTTGTTGAGAACCTGGCAGAGCTTGGCGGTGGCACCTGGAGTGTTCAGGCATCACACAGTTTTAAAGAATAGACCAGCACAGGGGCTGGCATCGGTGCTGGCAGAGCCATCTTTAAAAACAATTAGGCCTTTGACATTCAGCAGATAGCAGCCATAGGATCAGAGACAGAGAGGATGGAGGCCAAGTGACTTACCACCACTATCAACTCACTTTTTTGGCGATGATGGTTCAGAGAGAAGAGGGCCCTTTGATTTTATTCTAAGAAGGAACAGAAGTTCTCTATCGTTCTAAAGACTCTCTTGATTGACTGTTGTGGCTTTGTGAAGAACAAAAAAAAAACATAATCTGTATACAAAAACAGTCTTATGAACATCATTGACAATTGTGACACTGTGTATATTGCAAGGTGTTTGAGTGCCAGAAGAGGGGGAAGAGGGCACCACTGTCTGGTGCCCCCATGGAGCTAAAAACTGGAGGCTGGAGTTCAGCATCAGATTATTAGTTTTAGTTGTAGTAAATGTTTCTGCCTTTTTTGGTGGAAGGCTGATGTAGATATTATAGTGCTTATGCATTATTGAGTTTGGGACCCTGGGACACATAAAATGTTGAGTCTGAATCCATCAATCAGTTGGTTCCACCTTGCTAAAGTCTACAAGGGCTAGGCTAATACAAAAACAGCCCACTATCCCCAGTAATTATATCCATATTGGACATTTCTGCCCTTTATGTATCGAGGCAGACAGTTTGTTTGGGTTGAGTGTGGGCCAATTTTGTTGTATGAAAGACTAATGTCACTGTAACTTTAGACCGGCCCCACTGCCAAACCAGAACAATTCTGCAAAAACCCTGAATTACATTCAATGCCAATATTTTTAAAGTCCCCCTCCACTCAAATATGTTTTTCTTTTTGTTCCTTCAGGCCGATGTTTGAACTTCTCTGTGCAGAATGATGTTTGTGCAGAGTTTGTTTTCACATCCATCTGCCAAAGAAGGAAAGTTTCTCTGTGCTCTCCTTAAATCTGAGTTTAAGGTGCGAACCCACAAGAATGATTTGTGTAAACACAACTTGTTGGAAGCCAGTCGTGGTCCAGTATGCAACTTACACGAGTGTGATGTGGAAACTTAAAGCGTCGAGTGCACAAACACTGAGAATGGACTTTACAGTGAATTAGGAGACATCTTGTGTCCAGCAGTTAAACTTTTGAAATGAACATTATTTACATAGTGAGAGAATCTGGATTTTTCAATGAGGGAGAAGCAGTACATGTCATTTTAAGTATTTTTAAAAAGGTAATTGAACTTTTTTTTAATGGAAATAACATGTCATACACTTTATTATTCCAAGCAGAGGAGTTTTATACTGTATGTCTTAAAACATGTCTGGAGGGGATCTTTAAAATTCTACTGGTTATGGTCGGGGAAGGATTGTAGTTACAGCAAATAAATCATGGTTAGGGCAACAAAACCATCAGGCTAAGACATTGTTAATGTTAGGAAATTAAAACACTTGGTTAAGGGAAAGATAGTAGATACTGTTAATAAATATGTGAACATTAAATGCAGGTCTGTGGCAGGACACAAACTTCAGTCTACTGAATGAAAGCCAGACTCAGTGCACGTCCATCCACCACTACCCCGACCTCCACACCTTTACTTTAAGCCTCATTACACACTGTAAAAAAAAATGGTTAAAAAAAATGGTAAAAAGTCTGGCAGCAAAAGTTGCCAAACACTTACCATCAAATAACAGTAAAAAACCTTTAGTTATTCTACAGAGATTTATTTTAAAAATACGGATATTTACTTTGGACATTGTCTACATTTTTACAGTCCAATCATTGTAAAATAAAAAGAAAATCTCATTATAAAACATTGCTAGAATGTTAAACAAATGTATAAATCTGCACAAAAAATGAAAAAGATGGCAGAACTACCTTGAAATTACCTAGTTTAAATGAAGACTCTTGTTTTCACACAGTAATCTTTGGTAAATTCATAGTACAAACAGTACAAACAGTACAATTCAAAGTACAGATTTCTGGATGTAAAACACAGAAAAATTATGTAAAATTACATTCAAATTACCCTCCTTTAACACCCATTAATGGTATCTTGAGAGCTTTAAGCTTTTATTTTATGTGATTATCCAATCTATTTACAGTAGATCCCTGGTAAATGTTGGTTTTATTTTACTAACATTATTTGATAGTATTTAAAAGCAAGTATCAAATATATCTACATACATTTCCCCATTAATGTATGAAGTTAACTTTATATAAACATTATTTAACAGTAATTACAAGCAGTTCTCCAATATATTTTCAGGCTTTTCCCATAAATGTATGGAGTATACATTATATAAAATTTTTTGACAGAAATTAAAATCAACTCTCCAATATATTTACAGGCTTTTCCCATTAATGTATAGGGTTTACTTTATATAAATATTATGTGACAGTAATTGCAAGCAACTCCCCAATATATCTACAGATATTTCACATTAATATATGGAGTTCTGAATGTACAAAAACCAGAAGGTCTATGTAAAAGTACCTTTATATCAACTTTGACACTGAATAAATGTATACATTTTTCTACTGACATTTTACAATATTGTGCAATCCATTCAATACAGATCCCCATTTGAGATGTATGAGATTTCAAGATGTTTAATAACCAGAATATATCATAAAATTACCTTTTACTGCTTGCTTTACAAAGTAATTCTGTACACATTGCCCAAGCCTAGTATACAGGTACATTTTATGTTTCAGATATGAAAGTTTACTATAGAATAAAGAAATTTGGGTATTAAAAAATTACTACAAAATTAGTTTCACATTCATTGTATATGAAGCAGCTCCAGACTTTATTCTGGATGGCATCAAAAATTTGAGTCTTATGTCTCTGGTTTGTGGCTTTGGGTGAAAGTAGTTCATGTTCACAAATATCAGAAGTGGGAGTAAGTTACACATGTGCAAGTCACAAGTAAGTCTCAAGTCTTAACCTTAAAGGCTCAAGCAAATCCTAAGTCACTTTGACTTAGACTCAAGTAAGCCAAGTCAAGTCAATGCTAAACGTCAAGCAAGAAAAGTCAATTAAGTCACAAGTCAGTCACCATGAAAGAAGCACTTAAAATACGAGAGAAAAGGTTACAATGGCAAACCATGTCATGAGAGAACTGCACATGTTAGTTAGTCTGTACAACTAGGGATGGCTATGGTTAGGATTCATAAATACAACTATTTATGGTTCAGTTCATACCTTGTTTTTTGTTGTTGTTGTTGTTGTTGTTTTTTGGGGGGGGGGGGGGTAACGCACGTTACTGTTAATTTGCACTTTTTACAAGTGGCATACTTACAGATTTGTACCATAAAGAGCAAAATGTACAACTCAACACACAATTGTGTAACCGACTACTAACAGTGAAGACTACAGTGAGTTTCAATTAACAACAACTACTGAATACTCTCTAAAGTCAAATCACTTGCATGTAAGTCTACAGTCTATTGGCAGAAACAAATGTTTGTGTAATGTTTGTGTGGTAACTGTGTTAGTGAGGAGCTTGGCTGCTAACTGCTTTCAGCAGTATTTTTCTGTAAAAGGAGAGCAGTTTTATGCTGTATTTATAAAAGCACCAACAAACTGAATTTCAGTATGACACTGTTGATTTTGCAATAAATTAATGGCAACCCTGCATTTGCTAAGTAGTACTGGGGGGAAGGACGTTGAAAATATCTCAATGACAACTCCTACTTCATCCGACAACTCAGCAGTTGAAATGGAGAGTCAAAGGTAATGCACTGGCCGACGCACGATCATCAGCAGCCCACGACTCCTATCCACTAACATTTAATTGGTGTCTTTACTATTTTCTTCCTATCGGGATTTTCTAAACGGTCTGACTTAGAATCTCCCTGGTAAAAATCTTAGTTATGAATGGTTTAAGATCCGGGTAGGTTCTGGTCACTTCATAATTAGTTGATCTAGTTTTATATCAGGTGTTTAAGTACTATTTGGATTCCGGTTTCGGATCAATCTTGTGTAGGTAGGTATAAGGAGTTGCTAAGATCGGTAGGTATTATGAAGATAGGTATTAGTTGTCGAGGTGCTAATTGTTCTTACAGTAAGTATTTAAGGTAAGTAGGTATCTTTTAGGTAGGTATTTCTATCGTGGTAAGTATTGAGGTAAGCAGTAGGATAATGGTAAATAGGGTAGCTATTAAGGTCAGTATTGGAGGTAAGTATTTGCACAGCAGTAAGTCTTACAATAAGGTAAGTAAGGTAGGTATTACTGTAGGTTAAGGTAGGTCCCAGACTAACTTAAATTATTAAGGTAAATATTAGGGTTAAATATTAAGGTAGGAGGGAGGTGAATGTTAAGTTGGGTTTGGGTATATAGTTAATCAAGCAATTCTGAGGCTAATAGGGAAATTTTGGCCTGAGGCCTTAGAGCGAGAGTAGGTAGGTCTAAAGGTAAGTTAAAGGTTTCTTAGGTATTTTGGAAGTCTAAGAGATTGGATCCTTCCAGGCTGTGTTATCAAGTGGCTCCACATGATCACAGCTGATGGAGGCCACTGTCCAGTGAGAGCTTGATTCTAACTGATGCTACCTGGATGAGATGTCCCAAACTGATTTACTGCACAATAGTTGATGCTTCATATGATGTTCACTGTCTGTGTAGATTAGTCACTGCATAAATGCCTATCTATAGATGCCTGTTTTTTGTCTAGCTGTCAACATATCCATATTTTATTTATTTTTTGAGACATTGAGTGTACAAACCTATTGATGAGGAGGTTCACTCAGTGCGACACCTGCTGGTCATTTTTTGTAACTACTTTTGGCATGCTTGCTGTTGGTTCTATGCCATTGATCCCTGTAATTATTGAGAGCTCATAGTACCCTATTACCCCACTAGGAAACTGCGCTCCCAGAATGCAGGCTTACTGGTGGTTCCTACAGTCTCCAAAAGTGGAATGGGAGGCAGAACCTTCAACTATCAGGCTCCTCTCTTGTGGAACCATCTTCCAGATTCCGTCTGAGGGGACAGACACCCTCTCTACCCTCTCTAAGAGTAGGCTTAAAACTTTCCTTTTTGATAAAGCTTACAGTTAGGGCTGACCAAGCTCGCCTTGGACCAACCCTTAGTTATGCTGCTATAGGCCTAGACTGCCGGGGGACTTCCATTGATGCACTGAGCTCCTCTCTCCTCCTCTCCATCTGTATGTATTCATTTACCCTTAATGCATGTTACTAACTTGACTTCTTCCCTGGAGTTCTTTGTGCTTTCCCATCCGCAGGAAACCCTATGGACCGCACTGACATGGGGATGTCCTTCTCCTGCTGTTCCTGCTGTTGCTAGTCATGTATCTATTGTTATTGTTGTTGCTGTTGTTGTTCTGCTTCTCTGACCCACTGTGCACAGTATTGTAAATAACTTTGTAAATATATTTAACAACCCAGTTTCTGTAGGGGTGGATGGCATTTTTTTTTTTATATCTTTCCTCCTGTTTCTGTTAAGTTAGGAGTTATGTCAGTGATTTGTATTTTTGTTTCTTTATGTTTAAATAGGTAATTTTAGGTTGATTAGCTTTAGTTCCCTTTTGTTTGTTGTTTTGCTGTTAACTCACCCTGAAACCACAACTATGAAATAAACATTTAAAGGCTGCAAAATCCCTTGTTGCTGCTTTTTTTTTGGCAGCTGGGGAGAGGGAGTGTCATTTTCATGTTGCGCCAGGGTTTCTCTTAGGCCGGGTCATAACAATATATTTTTTAATTCTTCTGCTTCTCCCAGTTTAAAGGCCCCTATTGATAGACCCACATAGATGTTTTTGCCTATTTTGCTTGATTAGACCTCTACTTAGCAGTGTGTGGGCCTGTATAGACTGTCTTTGATTGACATCTCCCCTAAAGAAGTAAAACACATTTCCAATCCACTGGAGATAGAAATATAAACGTATATTCAGACTATACAATATATATCTAAAAAACACAGCAGTAGAGTGGACAAAAGAGTCATTAAGTTTCATTCAGCGTATTCTGCTCATTCATCATCCACCACAGTTGGATCACTCATTCAGTATACAGCAGGTTTAAATGTTACAGCTACAAAAAATATCCCTCTGAAGAAGAGTGTCAGATGGATATATTGGATAGTTGCTTGTAATTACTGTCAAATACTATTTATATACAGTAAATCTCATACATTAATTGGAAAAGTCTGTAGATCTATTGGATAGTTGCTTGTAATTACTTTCAGATAATGTTTATATAAGGTAATGATTATTAAAATTATGTTTGTGTAAGCCATTTTCGCATGATCCTATTTTTTTGTACAGTATCAAACCAATATTTTTACCAGGAATTTACTGTAAATAGATGAGATAATCACATACAATTAAAGCCTAAAGCTCTCAAGATACCACTAATGGGTGTTAAAGGAGGATAATTTGAATATAATTTTACATAATTTTTTTTACATCCAGAAATTTGTGCTTTGATGGGGCAGTCTTAAGGATAAATTGGATAATTCTATGAATTGTATAAAACAAGCCATTATTTAAATTAGGTAATTTTAAGGTATTTCTGCAATGTTTTGTGCACATTTATACATTTATTTAGCATTCTAGCAATATTTTATTTTTTTTTGTTTTTATTTTACAACAGTTGGACTGTAAAAATGTAGGTAATATCTACAGTAAATATCTGTATTTAAAAAAAAATTCTTTGTAGAATAACTAAAGGGTTTTTTTTTTTACCAGTATTTGACGGTAAGTGTTTTTTTACTTTTTTAACTTTTAACTTTTTTTTTTTTTTACGTTAAATTTAAAGTAAAAAAACTGAAAGTTGCCTTAATTTTACATTCAGTAATAGGATGTGTATTATTTGTATTTTTACATAGAATTCAATGTAACGTAACATTCAAGACCATTAAGTAATTGAAAAATCCTGTTAAAGAAAACCATAATATTCCATTATATTAATTTACAGATTACAGATTTTATGGTGAATATGGTGAATACACTTAATGTAGAAAAAACAAACAAACAAAAAAAATAATACAGTAAATTTCTGTGAAATAACTTCTTTTTTTACAGTGCATATTGGGATAACTACTTTCTAAATTGGCATTGAACGTTGGCATTAGACAAAATGATGAGGAGCGATATCATCCAATATGTACACAATTCATAGGAAAACTGGGCTGCTTTAGATGTGGGCAGCACTTCATATAACATATATATATAATCCCCTCCAGACATGTTTTAAGATGTAGGAAAATAGTCTAATTTGAATAATAATTTGTGTCGGATATGGTTTTTCCACAAAAAAAGTTCAGTTATCTTGTTAAAATCCTACGTACATCATTCTGCACAGTGAAGCTCAAACTTTCAACTATAGGAACAAGAAGAAAAACTGTGGATGGGGGCTTTAAGTGGACAGCCACTTTTGTCATGAAGATGACACTTTTTTAAAACCGCTGAGTAAGGACCCTGATGTACTTCACACACTGTAATATTCTCCCTGATCAGACACCTTGGACAAAAATGCTTTGTGAGACAAATCCACCCTTGGATGAACCTGAATATGAGATTTATGTTTGCACAGTTTCTCACTTCAGCTGAAAGACCTTTGATATCCTTGGAAGTTTTCCTTAACCGCTGCACTGCAGCATGATGAGACTTCACATTTGACATAACAAAGTCAGACAACTTTTTCTTTCTTCATACAAACAAATACATTTGTGAATATTGTGAGCAGATAACACTCACTTTCAGAACACAACTGGCAGAAGTGCATCTGAGCAAAAGAGAAAAACAATTTTAGGATTTCCTCTGGTGTCATTTTTGTCTCTCACCACTAGATGTCAGAATTTACACATAATCCATTTCTGCTTCAATCATCTCAAATCTTCAGTCTTTCCTGGTCTCTCTTCCAACATTTCTGCAGCTCTTCTTAATGATATCTGTTTTTGCCATCAGCTTACTTTCACCTGACCCAGACCGTCCAGATTGTCCATCCAGGACTATGAAAGGAAAAAAAGAATATATCAGTGAAAAAATCAGTATCAGGTGGGTGTGAACAACTCAGGCTGTGATAATGTCATCTTACTCCATTTGTTACTTATTTATTGTGTCATGCACATACAAGTGCCCAGCTCACAAGATACCAAAATACAACTGTAGTGGTGAAATATTTGTCAAACATAGAAGAGAAGAATAAAACTTCTTACATTACAGTGCAAACAAATAACTTTGTCTTCCGTACCAAGCTCTGCAAATAAAGTCAGCTACACAAAAGTTTCCCTTCCTGAATCACAGCTCAAGTTTCTTATAATCGTTTATCCAGAAAAACTAACATTTTTCTAAAGCTGAAACCATTTAAACTCATTTTCACCTCCATTCGTGCCTCCTCAGTGGAAACTGAAGGTGGAAACATTGCAGCATTCACAGAAACCGAACAGAAGGTGCTAACTTGTGAACACAACCTGTATGTCTGTCTGAAATTCCTACCTGTCAGTCAGTCAGTCAGTCCACCTGTTTATCTGTTTCTCTTTATTTTCTTTCCCCCATAATAATCCTTCACAAAGAGCCACAGTCCACACAAGGAAATGTCTTTTCATTGAAATTAATTCAGGTTCACTCTCAGAAACAACACACAGCCATACACACACACACACACACACACACATACGAACACATGTTGACCTATGTCACCTTTGGGGACATTGCATAGACTTACATTCATTTCCTGGAGACCCTAACCTTAACCACTGACCCAAAAATCAGCATTTTACCAATGGGAGACACGGCTTTTGTTCACCATTGGACAAGCTGTCCCCAATTTGCTGGTCTTGAGTCTGAAATTTGTCCCTGAAAGTAGTCTTTGACACACACACACGTATGGCCAGTTATTGCCTGCGGGAAGTCCCCTGGTTTTGTATGAAATACCAGATGTTGTTTCCTTCTCTGAGGGTGTTTCACTTTAAAATCAGTCAGGTGTGTATTTGCTTTGCAGATTTTGTGATAAATTGTTTCCTTAAATAAAAAAACTGGTGTCATCATATCTGCAGATTTTCAGTGCCACAAAAATATAAAAATAGCACTGTACGCCTTGAAAGGTTTCGTGCAGGCTGAAGTGACTGCATGGCTTCCTGTTCAGGTGGCTCTAAGTGAATATAAATATCCTATTGCAGTGGCACAAAATCCCAGTTTGCTGTGTGTTCAGCACTCTCCAGGTGTTCCTCGTATGCATTTACCATCAGCCTTTGCAAAGAGAGTGAAAAGATTGGATTGGTTGGAAATCTGCAGCATTAAGTTGTAAACAGTAAGACTTTAAGGGCATGTATTAAAAGTATAAAAGCAAAAATGTATCACTAGAAAATTATAGAGTTTCATTAAAGTAGGCTAAGCTAGAGAAAGAGTTTCCATTTTAAGAGGTACCTGTCGGCTGGGTATCGTGGCACATAAAATGATATAGTAACAGGATGGCAGATTGGACCAATTCCAGAAATAAAGCCATGTAATCAGGGACCTCCTGACCACTGTCCTGAATGCATTCAACATCCTGGATTTTAGCACAGTCTAGAAGAGACCCAATATAATCTATTGATCATTTTAAAATGAATTAACCTTCTCCCACATGTAGGATATACTTTAAATTATCGGGTCTAATTGGTTCCCAAACTGGAGGTAAGGACTTCCTAGGGAGTCACAATAAATCTGAAGAGCCATGAGACAATTAACGAGATGAGAAAGCAGTAGATTACTGGATAATTTAACCACTTCAGGTCTCTAAATATGATTGAAACCAAGAGAAAATCACCTTTAATTCACTTGACCATAAATCATGTACATATACAACTGGTGATGGGTCAGAAGTGGACATTACTTTGTTTTAAGGTGTCAAAATTCAAACAGGTTGGTAACCAGTGATTGACAGATTCTGTTTATATATTTCCTAAATAATTTCCCTTTATTGATTATTATTTAAAGAGACTGAAACGAACAAGAACCCCTTCAAATCTTTAATTTACAACTCAGTAAAAGTCTTGCATGAAAAATTACACTTAACTAAAAGTACACAAGTATTTTCAACTTGATGCAGTTAAAGTATTGCAGTAAAAGTAGTGGTTTGGTCCCTCTGACTGATATATTATTATATATGACATCATTAGATTATTAATAGTGAAGCATCAGTGTTAGAGCAGCATGTTACTGTTGTAGCTGCTGGAGGTGGAGCTAGTTTACACTACTTTATATACAGTTAGCTAGTTTAGTCCAGTGGTTCCCAACCTAGGGTCGGGCCCCTCCAAAGGGTCAGCAGATAAATCTGAGGGGTCGTGAGATGATTAATGGGAGAGGAAAGAAGACAAAACAAAGTTCTGATACACAAATCTGTTTTCAGTTTTTGGACTTTTTCTCTAATCTTTGATTTTTTGCTGAAATATTGGATCATTTGAACATTTATTGAAATGAAAGCATGTGAGAAGTTTCATCTTTAACAATGTGTTGTATTTTAAAAGCTTGTTCTATTATCCATTGTGTCAAATCTTCATCTGAAAAGTAACTAAAGCTGTCAAATAAATGTAGTGGAGCAGAAAGTAGCATCACATGGAAACACTCAAGTACAAGCACTAAACTAAACTAAGCTGTCAACAACTCATAGACATGTGAAATGTGACCCCGACTACACACTGCTTTTTGTAAGACGTCAAAAGCCCAAAAGGTTGGAAACCACTGGTTTCATAGAAAGTACAATATTTCCCTCTGAAATGTAGTGGAGTGGAAGTATAAAGTAGCATCAAATGGAAATACTCAAGTAAAATACAATTACCTCAAAATTGTACTTAGTTACAGTACTTCAGTAAATGTACTTATTTCCACCACTGCTCATAAGGTATTTTACACTGAAGTCCATACGGAAGTACCTCCATTCTTGCTTTTACCTTGAAAGCAGAAACCGGAAGCTGTATGTTTTGTTTCGTGCTGCGTGACGGTGCTTGACGTGGCTTGACGCCGCTTGACGCTGCGTGACGCTGGTGCCGGACAGCTGCCACACTGGACCCGGACTGAGTCGAACTGTGTAAGTAAACCCTCGATACGCCGCTTTTACAGCCTGTGTGCCGCCACACGGACTGACTGTGTTCGTACACAACCAAATATACTCCCCACAGAATAATAATTCATTAGTAAGAAGTGTCGAAGAGACGGATAATGGAGGCGGGAGAGGAAATCAGTCGATGTTTTTAGGCCTGTGACAACAGTTTGATCTCCGCCCTGCTGGCTGTTTAAATGTATATTTACTACAGTGGATATTATACGTGTATACATACGTTTACCTGTATGGACTGATGGTATCTAAGTATAAGCTAAATGCGTTAGCAGTGGAGTTACAACAGTGTAATTACATGCAAAATTACTGTAATTCAATAAGATAAAACAGTGTATGATGGAGCAACGTATAATGTCATGGGCTTTCATTTGCTTTCCTCGTGTAAGTTAAAGAAACACCATAATATTCATTTAGTATCATATTTATTGTGTGTCTGTGATCTTCAGTGAGTCAGTGATTTACATGCTTGATGATATTTTAAATGTCACAAATATAATATAGGGATAAAGCTGCAATATTAGTCAATTAAAGGCAACTTTTTCTGCATTAAAATGTCTAAAAACGACTAGACCTATGTTACATATTTTGTAGAGTCGTGTACTTACATTATACCAAATGTTTCCAACAATGTTCAAACACAGAGAAATCTTTAATCAAGGTAACGGTCCGTTTTCATTTGGCCGCCTGTCAGTGACGTTATATCCCCTTTGCGCATGCGTCAGCGTTGTGGTTGTTCGCTAGAAGCTGTCATGAATTGACTTTTTATCCAGTTTTTAGCCACATTTGTTTGATACACTTTTTAGATTTCGATCGTTTGTGGATATCTTTTAACCGGATGAAGGATTTTAATCATCGGACATCTGGATCTTAAGTTATCAGAGAAACAAGCTGAGCAAACGTTAGCAGGCAGCTCGACTCCATGACTGTACATAAATATGGACATGCGTCTCTACTTCCTACTAAGTCAGGCGGCCTGTGGGACACACCCCCTCAGCCATCCTGCTGCCTGACAGGTTTGAGAGCAGCTGTCACAGCTGTCAATCATGACCTCTTTTTATATCGTCAAATAACTAATTAAAAACAAACTTATCAGAAAAATAAGCACTTGGATAAACATCAGCGTGATAAGAACGACCTGAAATGACAGAAACCATCTTTGGGAAAAATGTATTTGTCGTGTACTTTGATTTTTTTAGTTTGGCTCATGTACCATTCCTTAACATGAAGGGGGTGGGACTTATGACCTATACTGCAGCCAGCCACCAGGGGGCGAGCGAGATATTTAGGCTTCACTTTTGGGGAACTGTCATGACGTCCATATTTATATACAGTTGATGCTCAGCTCGTAGCCCCTCCGGACGCTCTGTGTTCGCCAAACAGTGTTGGAGAAACACTGATTTTTAACGTGAAACTGCTTTATTCAGTGTTTTTACTGGTTTTAATCACTGGGTCAGTTTGTTGTGGAGAGGAGGACACCTCTGTGGATAATTCATCTCTGGTAAAAGACCTTGATGAACCCTGAAGGAATCCTAACCGGGAGAAGTTGACTGCAATGACGGCAATGTTGGTTGTTTAACAATGAGCTCCCATGATCCCACGCTACTTCACGATGTAATCAAACTCCCTCTTTTGTTGCTATTTTGATTGAGAGACCCCTAGCAGCAGAAAATTACATATTGTGTGTTTAGTCGATCATCAATAAATGAATCACCAACTATTTTGATGATCGATTAATCATTTTGAGTAATTTTTTAAGAAAAAATGTCCAAATTCTCTGATTCCAGCTTCTCAAATGTCAAAGATTTGATGGTTCCAGGTTCTTGAATGTGAACATTTGCTGCTTTTCTTGGTAGTAAATGGAATAGTTTTGAGTTTTGGACTGTTTATTGGACACAACAAGTCATTTAATGAGTCCACCTTGTGCTCTTGGTTATTGTGATGGACAATTCAGCCCAAACAACTTATCGATTAGTTCAGAAAATAATTGATAATGAAAATAATGGTTAGTTGCAGCCCTACATAGGGATTTATAGTGCGACTGTGATTGGTAATTCTAATGTTTATTCTCTATAGCAGCTTTTTTAACCTGAATATGCTGTTTATATTATATTGTATTATAGGTTTTAAAAGTATCACTCAGTAAGTTTATACTGATCTGACTGTATGTTTCAGTAGCTATAATATCTCTCTTAAATCATACATACAATCTTCCTCGCCTGCCTGTGAAAGTGACCACACAGTGGAGGGGAACTGTTCCTTTCTGCTGACACTCAGAGGCCCAATTTCCCCAATTTCAAAAAAAGTTCATCTGTTCTCATTGACATGCAGTGTGAGGTCACAGCGCCATAACTGCGAGTAAGGACACTGAGGACATGTCTAAGGTTGCTACTAAGGATTATTTTCATTATGGATTCATCTGCTGTTTATTTTATCGATTATTCTAGTAATTGTTTTGTCTATTTAATG
This sequence comes from Thunnus maccoyii, assembly GCF_910596095.1. NCBI lineage: Eukaryota > Metazoa > Chordata > Actinopteri > Scombriformes > Scombridae > Thunnus > Thunnus maccoyii. The sequence continues at coordinate 3,603,107 of NC_056552.1, forward strand.
TTAGAAAATAGTGAAAATAGTGAAAATGCCCATTATAATCTCTCCCAGTCCAAGGTTACATCTTAAAATGTCTTGTTTTGTCTGACCCAGAGTCCAAAACCAATAGATGTTCAGTTCACCATCATGTATGGCAGTGCAAAGCATCAAATCCTTTCATTTGAGAAGCTGGAACTAGCAAATGTTTGACATTATGTTAAAAAAAAGGACTAAAATGATGATGCAATTACTAAAACAGTTGATGATTAGTTTTCTGTCAATCAGCTAATCAATAAATCGACTAATCATTGCGGCTCTAGACGTCCTCAGTAACAGGTCCGGGACAGTTTCACATCACTTTAAGTCTGTTTTGTGATAATAAAAAAAAAAAAGAGAAAGAAATAAACAAACATATAATTTACAGATAAAAAGACTGAATATTCTTTTTTATTTAATTGTTATTTAATCAGGCAGTCAAGAGAAACCTTAGAACAAGACAAGAACAACACAACTACACAATAAATATGAAATTTTATTAAAAACAGTTACAAGAATCATGAAAACGTTAGATAATAAAGCTTTAAAATCTCCAAGAGGGAAGTAAGACTCAAGATGTGTATTTTTTCTTGACTGTAAGGAAATCCATCCAACCTTGTGATACAGAGAACAATGATGAGTATGATACACAGGCTGAAGTTTTGATGGATATACATATATATATATATATATATCTCCATCTTCATAACAAAACAGAATCCTCCATCAGAATGACACAGCTCGCGGTGTAAAGAAACAACATTCATGTAGGGAGATACGATCGATCAGCGGTCCTCCGTGTTTGATAAAACCACAGAGTGTCCTGTAGTGTGTGGGAGTAAACGGCCAATCAGAGCCGAGCCAACGAGGGAAACAGATGCAGAAGTCACAACAATGGAATTTTCAAACATGGCCGCTCTATCCAGATCTCCTCTTTCTCCATTGTTGTCTTTTTATTTCCATGTGTAACGAGTGTACGCGTGTCAAGGCCGGTGAGTACTACTGAATGCCTCCGTGTCTGACTGGACTGTTAACAAATATCATTACTCATCAGCTACTGATTGGCTCATAGTATCGCTGGCTGCAACACTGGCTGCTTTGATAGAAACTGTGACTGATCAACCAGATATACACAAACCTGATACAGAAATATTTGTTGGGTATTGTTTTTTTTTTTATACTAACGTCGATACCTGAGTGAAGAGTATCGAGGGTCGACAGCCTTTTCGGGCGAAGGATTTGCCAAAAGATTGCCAGATAAAATCGGTGAGCGCAGGTTTTGGTTTTGATCTCTGTACATGCATAAAGGTACCACACCTGGCAGCCTCACTGTGATGACAAAACTCCAGGAAGTTGCATGTTTGCCAAGAAAGAGTTCTAACAGTTAACTACGCCTTAAACCACACTTTTGTTTTTTACATTTCTGTTTGTTTGAGTATTAAGCTAACAGGATACAACTTGTAAACTGGCGAGCGTAAGAGGTGTTGTGTATTTTTAACCTTTGGACAGAGCCAGGCTAGTGTTTTCCCTCCCTGCCTCGGTCTTTATTCTAAGCTTAGCTAATCACATCTTGCAGCTCTGTACTTCACGTACAGTTGTTGCATTGAGAAAGACATCAATCTAAGTCTCTGGAGACTTTCTACTCCACTACATTCATTTTGCAGCTTTAGTTACTTTTCAGATGAAGATTTGACACAATGGATAATATAACAAGCTTTTAAAATACAACACATTGTTAAAGATGAAACCAGTGGTTTCCAACCTTTTGAAACTGAAAACAGATTTGTGTATCAGAACTTTGTTTTTTCTTCTTTCCTCTCCCATTAATCATCTCACCACCCCTCAGATTTATCTGCTGACCCTTTGGAGGGGCCTGACCCCTAGGTTGGGAACCACTGGACTAAACTAGCTAACTGTATATAAAGTAGTGTAAACTAGCTCCACCTCCAGCAGCTACAACAGTAACATGCTGCTCTAACACTGATGCTTCACTATTAATAATCTAATGATGTCATATATAATAATATATCAGTCAGAGGGACCAAACCACTACTTTTACTGCAATACTTTAACTACATCAAGCTCATAATACTTATGTACTTTTACTGCAATACTTTAACTACATCCAGCTCATAATACTTATGAACTTTTACTGTAGTAGTTTCATGCAGGACTTTTACTTGTAATGGAGTATTTTTACATCGCTGTATTGGTACTTTTACTGAAGGATCTGAGAACTTTTTTCCACCACTGCCTGTCAACACTGTTCATCAGATGTGGATGTAAACTCAGACCTTTAACCATATAGTCATTGTTTTGTTTCAGATCCAATGACTACACAACAAAATATGTTTCCATAGTCATATTTTTCTCACAGTGCTGTATATTAAAACCATTTTATTACAAAGATAAACCTTCAATGCAGCTTTAAAATCCTCTCCTATAGCGCTTTTAACCTGAGTTAGCACTTACTGTAAATTGCTCTGAGTGAGCTCATCGACTAAATGTCAACCTGTCTCGGCCTCCTGGCAGCGTTCCTGTGATGCCCCAGGGCGGGCTGAGCTGGCCGGGGTCGCGATGCCTTACGTGGACCGACATAATCGCATCTGCGGCTTCCTGGACATCGAGGAGAACGAGAGCAGCGGCAGGTTCCTGCGCCGATACTTCATCCTGAACACTCAGCTGGGCAAGCTGCTGTGGTACATGGATAACCCTCAGGTGAGGCTGCGTGTGTGAATGCATGCAGATAAATAGGTACATTTGTGTGCATGATTGAGCGCTTCTCTCATATTGATGACATTTGTATAAATTCCTCTCTGATTAGTCAGCGCTTAAAACATCTGCTGCTCTAATATCTTTGTGTTGATGTAGAGTTTTAGTAGCAGATCTGCTGCCATTTTTTTTTTTTTTTTTAATGAGGAAAATGAATTTTAAGCCTGTATTTTTAAAGTTTAGAAGATACGCTTACTGCACATCAGTTAACAGATTGATTTCCTTCCTTCCATGTAACTCTTATTTCCAGTTCATCTCAGTTCCATCGAAAAATCAACTTGCAGAGACTTGAAATGTGCGTCAGGGAGATAATCCACCACGTTTTACTCACCTTTTTTGGTAAAGTTATGGTGTTGTTGCTGCTTTCGAAGACACTCCCGATATCTGACAGTTGGCTGCTGACAAGGGGTTTAATTTATGAGCTATAATATCAGTCAAATAATTACCAAATAAGCAGACTGTTATTGATTTTATAGCTTTTTTCTAAATTTGCTCTAGCTGGCGACTATCAAATCTCTGATGCTGGGAGTGTCCCTGAAGGCACCAGCTGTTAAAAAGCCCCTACTTGCAACTACACACAATAACAGCTGTGAAGTGTCCGAAGTGTCATAATATTCTTTATTTTTATCTTTCAACAAATCCAATGAAAACACCAAACAACTTTCTGATTTCCTTACTGGCTGTTGCGCTCAGCCTCAAGACGATTGGTTCGTACTGAAAGCGTAAATCTTTAAAAACATCTCACAAATATATAGTTTTATTTTGAAGAACAACTCAGTAATTTGCACAGACAGCTGGGCGCTGTAGCTCTCAGCGAACGTCACTCAAACAAGAGGAAAAACTGCGTCTGTTGGGGACTATTTTCATTCGCGGATGAATCCACGTTTGGCGCTCTGGCGTGTCTTTCTGGCAGCAGGACGGTGCGTGTGGGATCGAGCCAAAATAAACAACAGTATGTGTCGATGGAGATGAAGGAACACGTCAACACAACAGCCTTAACAAAAAACTAAAGATAACTGAACCACAAACATGCTGATAAACATAAAACACATAACATTCGTTCCTCCGCCTGCATCCCAACACACGATACACCAACGTCCTGACGCCGCCAATGTGACGTGTGGATCGACGGGGTGATCGGCGTGTCATTGGCTATTGTGAGCGACGGCTCTCGCTCCGTGTCTGTTCATGATGGAGGGGTCAGATGGGAGGCAGATGATTTTGGAAGCGGTGTGTGTAATACTGATAAGTTTGTTTTTGTTGGAGATGGCCGACATGGTTAAGAAACAGGGGGAACAGTACAACAGGATGGGTTGGATTGATGCTTTTGTAAAGCAACAGGAAGCGGAGGGAGGAGGAGGCGGGGGCGGAGGGGTGACAGAAAGTGCTCTGAGGTTGCGGATGACGTGGAGATTCTACTGTAATCACTTATGGATAACAGTGATGTGTTGATCAAAGCTAATTTATTGTCTTAAATCCAAGATATGAGTCTGTTAGATTTTACTTTTATGTCTTTTTGTATCATCGACTGTCACAGTAAAAAGAATAAACTCAAATACAAGGCAGAAGGTTATCCCATCAGAGGAAAGTGATTCGTTAACAAAATGACAGGTTGAAGAGCCTCAAACAGTTTGGAGAAATAAGATGTTAAGAGGAGTTTTGTGGGTTTAGAAGACAGAACTACTCTGAATAAAAGCTGGATCATCCCTTATCAAACACACGTGATTGATCCTTTCTCGTCAAACCAAGTTGACAAACAGGAACAGAAATCGAAAAGGTTAGTAGTTGTATTATTTATATTTCCCACAGAGGGGATTTCCTCAAACGTCGCAGCTTCAGCCTCACACAGCAGCAGCTGCTGCCAGAAACCTGTCTGAGGCTGCTGATAACTGATATCTGCTGCTGGTATTAATATTTTCTCTTCAGATAGATCATTTTCATGCCTAAAAGCTTCTTTAAATAATCGTTTCTTTTTCTAGCTTTGTCTTCTCGTGACAGTGGAAAAGTTTCCCCAACCTTCTTAGCTTGTGAACTACTTTGTTTTAAGGTGTCAGTTTTCATTTTTCTTGTTTTGTTTGAATCATTTTTAGAGGCATGAAGACATAAGATTGATTCCTTTAATGCACAAGAGGCAAATCTAGTGGAAAAAATGTAGCAGAAATATGTTTTTTTTCTGCTTTTGTCTCCTGTTGATCAGATCAATATGATGTGAGAATCCACTGCTGCTTCAGACCCCGTAAAACAATTTAAAAACACAACAATAACAAAAAGAAGTTATGTTTTGACTGCTTTTATGTTATTCTATTCATAAAATCAATCGGTTGTTCAGTCGATTGATTGTTTTATTGTAGGATTATTCTTTCAGTCAGAGTTTCCAGTATTTGCCTCCTACAGTCGCTGTCGGTTGATCAGCTGATCTGGTTTAAGACATGATTTGGATTCGGGGGTTTAAATTGTCAGAAAAATTTTAATGAAGTCATATAGTGAAGATGAAATGAACATTTTGTGTTGTCATTTTTCTATAAATATATATATATATATATATTTCTGAACAAAATCTGAGCAATCATGAACCAAATGAGTTATATAAGTTCTTAATTTCTATCAGAGCTGCAAAGATTAGTCAATTAATTGATTAGTTGACTGAAAGAAAATTAATCTGCAACTATTTTGATAATAGATTGATGGTTTAGGTCTTTTTTTTTTAAGCAAAAATGCCAAAAATTTGATTCCAGGTTCTTAAATGTGGGAAATCTGCTGCTTTTCTTGGTAGTAAATGGAATATTTTTGAGTTTTGAACTGTTTATTGGACAAAACAAAACATTTAATGAAGCCACCTTGTGTTCTAGGATGTTGTGATGAACATTTTTCACTGTTTTCTGATGTTTTATAAACCAAACAAATAATAAATTAATTGAGAAAATAATTGACAGATTAATTGACAATGAAATTAATCCTCAGTTTTATTTAATAACAGTGGAACACAGTTACAATGTGATTTTACATATCATATCTTCATGATTGATTGTACTATTATTACTACTATTACTACCAATAATATTAATGACATGATGATGATTATTCATATTTTTTGTGTTTTCTTTTGCTCAGAATCTGCCTGAAGGAGCAGAGCAGGTGGGATCTCTCAATCTGACCTACATCTCCAAGGTTAGTTACACACACACACACACACACACACACTCACACACACACACACACACGTCTGTGTGAGTTCAGGTGCTTCACTGCATCTTTCTCTTGCAGGTCAGTGATGCCACCAAACTCAGACCAAAGGCAGAGTTCTGCTTTGGTAAGTTCACCCTCATTTTCTTCTTCTATCTTTCTTTCCTTCCTCACCTCTCCTCCCTCTAATGTTTCTTCTCTTCTTCCCTTAATCCCTTTTATCCCTTGTCTCTCTACTCCCTCCCTCTTTACCTACAGCAGCCTACACTAGTCCACGTGTAGTTTTTCAGGGTATCTGCAGGTCTTGAAAAGTCTTAAAAAGCATCGAATTGAGTGCTTAATGTTTCCTCGTTCCTACTTTAGTCACTAATGTTAGATAATAAAATGTCTGTTGGCTGTTGGGAGACATTATAAATTATATGTCTGTTGATTATTTTCACGATTAATCGATTAGTTGTTAGATCCATTGATCATTGTTTCCTAAAGTCGTAGATGTAACCTCAGATGTCTTGTTTTGTCTCGACCAACAGTCCACAACCCAAAAATATTCAGAAACCAGAAAATATTCATATTTAAGAAGCTGGAACAACAATAGTTACCAATTAAAATAGTTACCAATTAATTTTCTGTCGATCCACTAACTGATTAATCAGTTAATCCATTTCCTGCCGTTGATCCTGGTCCAGGTCACGTTCAATGAATGAGTTAAAATATATAAGAGTACAAAAATGTCATAATAATCAGTAAATCAAGGCTATATCATCTCTGCTGGTTTTCCATCATACTTCAGACCGACATCATCTCTGCGTGAGAAAACGCAGCCGTCTCGTTCATTTGAGTTGATGCAGCAAAAAAGTTGAACCTGGTTCAACTTTTGCTGCAACCCGACATCATCCAGCAAGGCGCTGCGTTGGCCGATGACATACATGCATGCGCACATTCCTGGTGGATTCCTTTGTAACGTGAACCATGAACACCATATTCAACTGTTTATCTCTCGATTGTCACGACAAAACATAACCGCTGTGATAAATCTCCAGAGTTGTAAAATCTGTGAGTGTTACAAACCGCTGCAGAGTCTTTTGGTGTCTAATAAGCCTTTAAATGCATTAATCTGTAGCTGCAACTGGACTTCCTGGATTGTATTTCATTGGTAACTTAAACAACCACCAACGCAGCCCCTCGCGTTGTTTTAACGCAGGGCTGATTTCAGTCTGAATGCATCTTTAAACTGGTGTTATTGTGAAACAAGCATCAAATTGCATTCAAGGTGGTATTAAAAATGTCTTTAAAAGTCTTAAATTTTTACTCGGTGAAACCTGCAGAAACCCTGTTTTGGTCTGGGGCTGTTTTTAATGGTCTGGTCCAGGCCCCAGTATAACTCCAGTAAAGGGAACCTTTACGATGCCCCTGTTTATACAAAGCCAAATCCATCAAGAGATGGTTTTCCCAGTTTGGTGTGGAAGACCTCATCCTCCAACACCATTTAGGTGTCCACATACTTTTGGCCATGCAGTGTACTTGCAGCTTTTCTTTCCCACCAACTTTTACCCTCTCTCCCCTCTTCCTTCCGCATCTCCTCCATCCCCACTCCTTCCTTGTTTCCTTCCTTCCTCGTCTCTCCCCTTCTTCCCTTTTCGTCCTTTTATTTCTCACCCCCCCCCCCTCCCTCTTTTCCTCTCTCGTTAGGTTTATTTCCTCTCTTTTGTCCCTTGCAGCTTGTTGTTGTTCCTCTGGCGGCCAACAGTAGCTCTTTGTCGCTCAATAGGAGGAAACTGTACAATGACTCCGACCTGACCTCTCTCTGTGTGTGTGTGTGTGTGTGTGTGTGTATTTGCATCTGGATGGGATGTTAACATACGCACACACACACACACACACACATCCTCTGAGAAACCAGAAACAAACTGATATTTTTAGATTGTGATTTGCATGAAGCTCAGTGAATTTCTCTTCTTCCTCTTATGTTTTCTCATCTAATGATCCAAAGTATGGAGACACATTTATGTTACATCTCTCTCTCTCTTTCTCCCTGTAGTTATAAATGCAGGAATGAGGAAGTTTTATCTGCAGGCTAACGATCAGCAGGATTTGGTGGAATGGATCACTGTTCTCAACAACGCCACCAAGATAACTGTGAGCCTCACACACACACACATGCACATGCACATGCACATGCACACACACACACAGATGGATCGATAGGTGACCTTGTTTCTCCTGTTGTTGTAGGCCGCTCTGTCTTCTGCCTCAGGCTACAGCAGATGGAAAATTACCCATCAGGCCAGAGAGATTCAGTTTAAACAGAGTGTAAAAGGGGAGGAGGACAGGAAAGCCGGGCGTTTATATCCACCTGCAGCTGCAGCGCTTTATGTTCAGTGGTCGTGTCAGGAAGCTCTGGTCCTGGAAGTGTTTTTTATTTCTTTTAAAGTCTAAAACGAAATTTTGAATCCTCACTTTTTGTGTTAGGAAATACACGCCATTGTAATACTGTAGCTGTAATAAAAAACATTTTTTTGGACATATTTTTGTAAACAGCTTCTAAGATTAAAACCCCTGTTTCCCATGGCAACTGTTAACTGACATTTGAGGACATATTTTTTCCTTTTTTCAATAAGCACACACACACATCCCCCAGCCCTTCAGGGACCTTATAGATATAACAGCTTAAATGAACCATTTAGTTTAAGAGGTGATTTGCACTGTTCAAGACACAAAGCCAGGACACAAATGAATAGAATAAGAATAAGAAAATATAACCAAAAAAACTACCAAAAACAGAAATTAGGGAGTGCTATCACTGCAGAAAAATAAAAAACCTTAAAGGGGACCTATTCTATTTTTGTCATTTATATACTGTTATAATGTCGGATGTTAAACATGGTCAGAGTTCCAAAACTTGAGGTGAATTTATATAAAAATGCTCCCTGAACGTCAGAGCCCAAGTTTCAACCTGCTCTCAACGCCTGGTTTACAATGTTTTTTTATACCTGCCTGGCAAGATGACGTCAGTGTGTGGTTTGCATCCATAAACAACCGTCCGTTCTGTAATCTCTGCTGCCGAGGTTGTGCATGGCCTCCGCTCACACATTTCTGATCAGATTCAGGCTCCGACATGTAAAGAAGGAGAAAAAGAAGTGAAATCCTGCTACTTTAGTTTGTTTATGTAGCCTCTTGAGCTGGAGGAAGCTTCCTGAAGCTGACCAATCAGAACAGAGGGGGACCTTAAAGAGACAGGAGCTAAAACAGCCTGTTTCAGACAGAGGCTGAACTGAGGGGCTGCATAAAGAGGCAGTATAAGATAAATAAAGGAGTTTTCAACTGTAAACCAATCAAAGAAATTCCAGTAGAGCCCCAGAATATAAATACAGACCTGACCTAAATATTTGGGTGTTAACCGTGTGCTTGACAGACAGGATTGTTGTTAATCTCTCGTTATGTTTTTAGGTGCCAAAGCCAGGTGAAGGCCATGCTGCTAACGCAGAGACTCCCCAGGACATACTGGGAGCCATGAAACAGGTCTCCTACAAGACTGAGATCGTAGGAGGAGTCCCTATCATCACCACTACACAGGTAACACACACACACACACACACACAGTGTCATGTGTGTTGTATTAGCAGCGGTTGGGGGCAGCGGCTCAGCAGGTCCGGTCCTGTCTGTGTTGGTATGCAACTACAAGCACGTGACTCAACATGCATCAACACAGACGAGTGACTGAGAGACCTCCACTTTTCAAAATGTCCAGTGAAATAAAGTACAAAGAAGTGAAATGATGGAATGTTTAATAAAAATGCAATAATCAATATTATTTAGATGAACAATCACATGACTGGATCAGACTACAGAGCGTTTAAGCATCTTTCAGCTCATTTTTTTGCAATTTTACTGTTTTGGTTCACTCTCAGAGCTCTCATAGTGTCGTTTTTGGCCGCAGCAGGCAGCTGTTTTTAGAGAAAAAGCTCAAAAAGCCACTGTACACTACCTGCTCAGCACCAAACAGCAAACAGACACAGTTAGCTGTAGACTAGCTGGTGAACATAGTGGAGCATTTAGCAGCTAAAGGAGTTGGTAGAGAGCATAAACAGAGATAAATATTGGACTCACATTCACCAGGTGGACAGAAACACGACTCCAAATGAACGATAATGTTGCTCCGTAACTGCTGGATGTGGAAATAAACTGTTTTTTTTTTCGTTTTTTCCGTTTGTTTCATGAATATTTTGAGACGATGTTTCCATATATTTGTGTTTTAGGAGCAGGGGGAGGGGCAGAATGGGGCGGAGCGTGGAGGTTTGAGGCGGGGTCAGAACCAACTGCCGTACTTCCTGTCCAGGGGAGCGCAGGACCAGGCCGTCATCAAGGCCGGATACTGTGTTAAACAGGGAGCTGTGGTGAGAGAACACACACACACCAACACTGAGGTCCAGAGAAAGATAGTTTCATGACATTTACCAGCCAAATTCTCCCGACTCTTGCTGTGGATATTAATGTTCTCAACTCCTGATGTTATCGGTGACCCCCTGACCCTTTTTTCTCCAGCTAAATCATCGAGATAAATGATCAACTTGTACACAAGTAATATGAAAGTCTGTGTTTATTCACCCCAAACACCCAAAGTACCAACAACTGTATGTTAGCAGTAAGCTGGCTAGCAACATACTGTGTGTTTGTGTTCGGCCTCTGACTGAACTCAGAACTCACCAGAAACTCCGGTTCTTTCTGTTATTTCCCTCCAGCTTCCTTTTTTCCCTTCTCATCTCTTTAACTTTATGAAGCAGGTTCATAAAGCCCTGGGATACATGAAAATTCTTCACTCAAGTTGAAACATTTTCAACTTGTGCAGACACGTTTCAATGTGTCAATTCACATCTTTGCTCTGACTTTATATGTAATCTTGCCACATCTAAAAATTGCTTCACATTCTGTCAGTAATAACACGAGTTGTATAAAATGTACTGAGCACATTCCTGCTGCTTAGAGGGTGAACCCTTTTGATTTTAATGACACTTTGACCTTTTCTCTAGCAGCCAACCCTCAAGACAAACTTTACATTTTAATATCTGCCACTGGAAGACTATAAAATAGCGAAATATTCAGTATGTCGATTGTTTGTCCAATATAATTGACATTTGCAGCCTTTGGGGAAACAACCAGGACTTTTTTTATCCACTTAATTCATCATTTAGTCTTTAAAATGTCAATAATATTGTCAAATGCTGTTTTTATGACCCACAGTAAAGAAAATAAAACAAAAGGAATTGAGTGGTCGCCATATTAAAGGTCCTCCGCTCCATGAACAGCTGCTTTTTTTTTTTTTTTAGCTTGGAGGGTTAACTAACTAATACACTGATGCTGCTCCACTCCTCTTCCTCAGATGAAGAACTGGAAGAGAAGATACTTCATGCTGGATGAAAACGCTGTCAGCTACTTCAAATCTGACTTGGTGAGAAAACATGTTTGTTTTTTTTTCATTCAGCCCTTTTGTATAGATATTTATAGATATGTATTTTTATATAGAGTGTTGCAATGAGAGCAGAAACACTCTCTTTTGCTTGGGCACCCTGTTCATACTGGACAATAGAAACAAAAATGTCATGAAGCAAAAACAGACAGTAAGACATCCATTAAAAGAGATTAGATTGAGGGATACAGTGGTAAAAGCTGTAAATAAGCAGTAAATACAGTTGAATACAATAATAAGAGATTTAAAAAAAACGAGCTGTAAGAGCGACACTTCACTCAGATCTTCAAAATCAGCCAAAGAAATGAGTTTTGAATCCCGTTACAGTCTGTTCCATCGGAGTGGAGCAAAACATTTAGTGATATGAGCGAACAAATCCTTTTTAAAAATTCATGTTGCAGCAGAGAGATGTGTGTGACCGGGTTACTAAAGTACATGTGCACACACTGACTGACTGACTGCTAGTTTACATTAGACTCAACCATGAACACACAAACACAGCTTATTATAACTTTATACAATAGTTAAAATGTTAGAAATGTTTAACCTCCCTTAACAATGAAGCAGAACAAGCATAGGTTGTAAAAGTGAAAGACAGGAAGCTGTGGAAAAGTGTCTTGTGTGTGCACGTGTGTGTGTGTGTGTGTGTGTGTGTGTGTGTGTGCAGTGAGGCTTGTTCTGCCCTCGGGGGAGGTTGTGTGTTTCTGCACGCAGCGGCATGCGCCCTAAATACCTCCTCGTATGATCCACGTGTGGCCAGATTAGCGAGTCCTATACCACATCGTCTCTGTGCTCATATATGGACACACCCAATGTCTGTGTGTGTGTGTGTGTGTGCGTGTGTGTGTGTGTGTGTGTGTGTGTGTGTGTGTGTGTGTGTGCATACCTTTATATTTTCCATTGTTGGTTTTAACCACAACTGTAGAGTGATGTAATGAGTGCAACTGCAGTAAAAGGAACACTTGAAACATTACAAGTCAACGCCAGAGACAAAACCATATGTTTAGTATCACTTTTTAAAAGAACTATAGGTTTCAGTTTTAATTATTTCAACTTAATTCCTGATAAATATTGATCAGACTGATATGATGGATGGATCTAAATACTACGATACCCAGGAGCCTCATTGGCTGTTGTTGCTGTCAGAGGGTTTTCTTGTTTGTTTTGTTGGAACAAAAGAACAAACCATTTCTGCTGAATTCATCCAAAAACGAATCCAGAATCTGAAAATGAACTGATCTAAACTGCTGTTTAGTTTCAGTTTTCATGTGTTCTTTTAAGTGTTATCTTTAACTTCTGCTTGCTGTTAGTGGCACATGTATCACAAGTTTAAGCTCTCTGATTGGCTGGACTCATTTTTATGTCCACAAGGCTCATAGCTTTGACATATTATCAAAGAATTTGTTGAAGATTTGTTTTGATGAGTTTCATGTCCACTGCTATTGTAGCCTGCATGTGTTCATCAGATCCACCAAAAAATAAAATCTCATTTTTCAAGCTCCGGGTTGTTTCACAATTTGAATCCATTTTTGTTTGCCTGCAAAATGCAAGATGGAAAATTCTTTTGGAGAGTTGTGCAAGAATAATAAAAGACCCGCACCACCTGCAGGCTGTCACCTTTATGCATAAAATACAGGTTTTCCCACACAGCTACCAGATGCTTCAACTAGAGCAGGTGCAGTGTAATAATATTATATGTAATGATACAGAAAGTCCTCACTAATGGATCTGCTGTTCTTCATAAGGCATCAGCCTGATGTCTGCAGACTGCTGCTAGCTATCATTAGATATCATGACAGGTAGAGACAAACTGAACAAAGGAGGATCAGGGAAATTGTTCAGGTCACTCCCGGCGCTTCAACTCTCATAACCAGAGATGAAACCTCGTGAACAAGCACAAACCGAGAGCACAGATCAGTGTGCAGAGTCAATTTCAGCTAGCCGCTCTGTTAAATTAGATTTGCTGGGAGCTCTCAGTTGCAGTGTGCGGATCCTTTGTCTGACTTTTGCCATCTGGCTCTTCCCCCAACTCAACTATCTTTAGGTCTGTTTCTGCCAGACCGGCTCGAGTCTCTGAAACGTGAAATTTACTTGTGAATGTTTATAAATTCCTGTATTTACCTTTAATATAAGATTCGATGTGAACACAACTAACCTCGCCTCATCTCGTGCAGATTTTTGTTTCCTGTTATTCTCAACAAAATGAAGTCTGATGCAGGCAAAAATAAATTAACTGAAGGTTTCCTGTTGAGCCAGAAAAGAACAAAGTCGAGATGAAGCAGAATAACATAGTAGAAACATACTGTACCTGTAGTTATACATGTTTTAGCTGTTGCAGAAGTGTAATTGTTTTACTCTCTTCCTCCTTACAGGAGAGGGAAGCACTGAGAGTCATTCCACTGAAGGAGATTCACAAAGTTCAGGAGTGCAAACAGAGGTCAGTTAGCTTCCTTTTCAGCAGGTAAAAGTCAATTCAGGATCCCACATGACAGATCATTTAAAAAAAAAAAAAAACGCTGCTGCTGTTTCTCTGTCTCTGTAGTGAGCTGATGATGAGAGACAACCTGTTTGAGATGGTCACCAGCTCCAGAACCTTCTACATGCAGGTAACACACATGAACAGGATGGGAATAGCAACAAATTCAGGCAAGCTAATTCACAATCCAGAGGGTTTTCGCAGGTCAACATGCGGGTTAAGGTTGTGTCGTTTGAGGTTCACTAGAACCTTAAAGCCTTTAGCTCTTTGCCTGATTAGTTCCCTTGTGGAAAGAATGATTCACCAACAAAAATAAATGCTCAAATATAGATTTAGACCAACTTCGTTAGTTGTATTTAGTTGTGGTGGATTCAAACTAAACTATGATGAGCTGCTGTCAGTCACTGTAACTCAAAGCTTCCCGCAGCAGCTTCACGCATGACTCCTACAGATCGTCAAAAACATATTTATTTATTTACTGTTCATTTAACAGAGACAATGCACAATACATTTGTTGTATCAGATATAGATAAAAGCTCATTTCCATCTGTTGTCCCATGGCAGAGGCCACCAGTGATGCACAAGTTGCTGAAATAAAAGACAACAGTCAGCTGTGTTGAATTAAAACACTTAAAACAGACGGTGCGGTAAAAACATCAGTATTATAACCAGAAAAGAAAAAAAATAAGAATACACTATTATCCAACTAGGGTGTAGCATCAGTAATCTCAATATCTTTTCTTAAATGTCCTAATTTTTGCTAAAATGGCTAAAAATTTAAGAGAAGCCTTTGCATTGAGACAAAAAGACAACATCAAGAAAATTGTCTTTTATATCTTATATCTCATATATGTTTTATCTAATATGTTTTATCCATATTAACAATGTCACTATATTATCTAACTTCTACTATATAAAGATCTTTGTATATTTTCAATGAATGTACTTGTCTTGTTGAGATGCAGCATTTAAAAACTATAAAACAAATTGTCTTTCTCTCTGTGTCAGGCTGACAGTCCAGAGGACATGCACAGCTGGATAAAGGCCATCTCAGGGGCGATCGTGGCTCAGCGCGGCCCCGGACGTTCAGCTAACACTGTAGGTATCCTGTCGTGTTGCGCTAATGCTGCTAAAGAAGAAATCCACCCCAAAATACCCAAAGTTTGTCAAGGATTTAAAGTATATTTGGTAAAATTTTGGTGGAAAAACAAATTTATTCTTAGCAAAATAAGGCATGAAATAAATTTGATTTTGGTATTTGTGCAGAGTATCAAAGTGTCATTGATGCTGAAAAACATTTGACCTTGATCTTTTTATAAACCAGGAGTGAAACCTTGCACTCAATTCTGAAACTGACCATGTTTATTTGTCTTGGTTAAAATATGAGTGGCTGCACTTTTGTTTTATTCTCTTTAATTTAACAACAAAACACATTCACAAGAACAGCATATGTAAACATATATGAGATAGATAGATAGATAGATAGATAGATAGATAGATAGATAGATAGATAGATAGATAGATAGATAGATGTCTCACTGAACTCTGTTGTTTTTGATCATGTTTATATCTAATGAGATGAATTGGCTCCATCTTGTGGCAGAAAGATTTCACCACAGGAGACAAACATTCAGCTCACACAAGATTAAAACATGGAAAATTTAAATTACATTTCCGTCATTTATTGAGAGAAAATAAAACAGTAAAACTGCTACAAATTTCACCTCATTTGTAGCTGATGTGCAGGAATAAGATCATTGTAAATCAGTCATTAGGAGACAGATGATGAGCAGGTAATGTGTCTCTTAATTGTTTTAGTACAGTGTTCATATCGTACAGGTTCAGCGCTTGTTTTATACATTCTTTTACATTTTCAGGAGTTTCATAACCTGATGATGATGATGATGATGACAGTTATGATGGTTGAAGTCTGTTTTCACGCCTTGAAAAGTGTTAAATTTCTTTTGCACAAACTCTCAACTGCACCACTCACACACACACAAACAAACACACACAGCTCCCAATACTTCCTGTCCTGCTCTGTTCTCACTCCCTCTCGATTTCTTCTGACTGTTTGAAGAGTTTGTTTCCAAAACCACGTAATTATCCACCAGATGGAAATTGTAAGAAAAATAAAATTAACTTAAATAAGCTATAATATAATATGAATCAAAACGAATGACATTCATAGACAACAAGCCTGCTTTGACAGTTTTAGTGAAGTTTATAAGGCAGTTTGGTTTCTTGTTTGCTTGTCTGTTAGTTTGCAGGATCTCTTAAGAAGGCGTTCACAGATTTCAGTGAATATGCTTTAATCTTAGTTTTAGTTGTAAACATTTGAGGCTTTTTTTTATTTTATTTTAACAGCAGTGAGACTTGAATTTTGGGGGGAAATCATTCCATCTCTCTCTTATGGGCAGTTTTAAATGAAACTGGTTTCAGGTTTGACTGTGGATTACAAATTTTCTACATTTTTTAGCAATTACTATAACTTAATAAGGAAACTGTGTGCTGGTTCTATCTTTCAGTATTAATTTGGGATAGTGATATGGTACAATAGTATTTCCAGGCAACTTTTTGCCGACATGTATAATATAAATGTTCTCTCTGTTATATTAAAAAAATAATGATCTTATTGGCATTACATTTCCCCCAGAAAACACAAGCTAACCTAGCTCCACCTACTTAGAATTACACTTATGTAACATTTTGGACTAGTTTTTTACTATTTTTTAAAAGAAAGCATCAAAATCTTTGTTTTCAAAACCTGTTGACTACATTACCCACAAAGCAACTTGACCGCCAACAGTGAAGTCAGTGATTCAAGTGTGTTATGTTGATAGCAGCTAATGTAGCCTGGTAACCTCACTTCTGTCTAACTCCACACCCACAGACCCCAACAGATGCTGTCATCACTTGAGGCAATTTATTAGACTCTGGAAGCACAAATTCTTCATACTACCACTCCCCAACACCTTTAAACAGACTATGATGTAGCTAGAATAGTTGCACATGAATGTTATTTGGTAAAACGTTTGACCTTTGTGTTGTCGCCATGGCAGTAAGGTCTCTCTGAGGTGGATGACCATTGAACATGTGGTATTTTGGAAAGAAGCTCTTCACATTACTGTAACTGAGCTGTGCTGTAAACTGTTGTTTTCAGATCCGTCAGGCCAGAAGGCTGTCCAGCCCTTGTATACAGAGGTATACGCCATTCTGCAGTGGTGAATGCAGCACGTATGTGATCCTGTGCCCTTTCCCCAAACCCCCCCCTCCCCCCTTATTCACCCACCAGCCACCAGCCTCCCCTCACCCGCCATTTACTCTGCACACTACAGAGTATCCAGCTGAGCTCTTTGTGTTTTTTTTTTTAATCTAGCAGCACAAAGTGAACCCTGTAGTGTGCTTCCATCCTAAAGCTACTAATAGCTGCATAGTTTGAATAGTCTCTCCACCTGCTGATAAAACAGCGGAATAAACCTTGAAAATCACAGCTGGAGTCTGAGAGATAACAGCAGGTAGACAGTTTGTAGACGTGAGTGAACTTTATCTGAGATTTTTCTCTGAATTGTATTTGCGATTCTTTTCAAATACAGTTCAGAGTTTGCTTCCTCAAATACCAAACAGGCAAAACCTGAATGTTTAGGAGTCTTTAGTTTGCTTCCCACCTGCATTAACAAGCGTCTCATGTGCAAATTTCTGCATTTATTTCCCAGAATACATTCTGAAAACGCTTTTCTCTTCACCTCAAGAAAATGTTAATTCTCACAAACATCACATTGGCTCCTTCCTTTAAAACTGACAGTAACGTTTGCGTCTCCATCAGTCACTTATGAAAATAATTATAATCCTCTGAAAGCTGTTGCACTTCCTGTTTGGATTTATTAATAGTTAACATGAATCTTTACAGTTAATTTAGAAAATTGCATTGCAAAAGAGGATCGTCTTAGTACATAAATATGACAGTACATTTCTTCAGTTATATATACTGTATATATGATTAACCTAATTTTAAGACCTTTGAGTTGTCGCCCACATCATTCAAATAGGTGTAGCGCTGCAAAGATCAGTTGATTAATCGATTAGTCAGTCGACATAAAATTATTTATCTGTCATTTTTCAAATAAAAAGGCCAAATATTTTCTGGTTTCAGCTCCTCCAATGTGATGATGACTTTCTGTTTTACTAGACAGTAAATTAAAAATATTTTGGTTTTCAACTTTTAGTCGAACAATACAAGCCAATGGAAGAAATCAACATAATATAGATGATTAATCGAAAAAATAATCTGCAGATTAATCGATGATGAGTTAGTTGCAGCTCTTAATGACTGTTTGACTGTTTCCCTGGTTGGATTAAACTGAGCTAATCAGAGTTTTGTAGTTGACATTAGGAGCCAGAAAAATGATGACAGAAAAATGTCTCTGAACATCGAGACAAACATGGATGAGATTAATGCAGCTCTACAGGTTGTTGTCAGTCGACTTAAAGAACAAATCAACTATTAAATCCTCATATTTTGTTTAATTTACGTTTCGTTTCTAAGTTAAAACACAATTCAGTTTGATTTAATTCAGAAGTCGACATTTCACTGAATCTGTTTCTTGTTAAAATAAGATATATTTAAGCAGGCTTGCGTGTTATTATTTTCTTTCTTTCCAGTAATGTTGCCCATTTTCCAGTAAAGTTTTTTAAGATTTCTGATAACTGTGATTATGATTGGCCTCCCATTAAAGTCCCATTTTATTCCTGTAACTCAAGTATCAGACCAACCGCAGAAAACTTCTGATAATTCAGTGTTTGTTACGTGTTCATAACGTGCGTGTGCAGCTGGATTTGATGCATCGTGATGTTATCCGATCACAATCTGATCACACATGACGCAGGTTCGTGTAGGTGGAAAGTGGTTCAAGAACATCCAAACACGCATCTAAACGTGTGTGTAGGAGTGTTGCATGAAACAGACCCGGTAGCTGACCTTTGACCCTTTGAGTCCAGGTGTTTGACCCAAGCTTGTAGACTTGTGATGTGCTGCCTCAACACTGATGACCATTTCATGCCTGAATGCTGTTCGTCCTCCACCATAACTCCTCCCACCCAGGCTTCATCGTCTTCTTATCAATCTGCCATCAAAACATATCGGTTCATTGACATCCCAGCTTCTCATCATTCAATTTTCATTTTTGGTATTTTTTGTACATGATATGTTGACATGCGTGCAGCAAAATGAAAGCTCATAAATCCTTCTACATCTTTTCTGTTAGATCAAATCTCTTTTTCTGTCTCGAACACCAAATCATTCTCACATGTTGACCAATCACCTCTGAACATTTTCTATCTGTCGCCACTCTTTTCTTCCCTTTTGTCAGCTGTGTTGTTTTCCATGTTGACGTCTTAATAACATTTACAGCGTTCCTGACTCCCGGCAGGACTTCGCAAAACCAAATTCATCACGAGCTTCTTCTTTTTTCCTCCCCGCTAACCCTCTGTCATGTTGTCTCTCTGTTTCCCCTCTGCGTGTTTATGTATGCGTGTGCGTGCACATGTGTGTGTGTCTGCTTTTCAGAGAGTGAGGTGTGACAGTGAAGTACTAACCCTCCCCAAATGAGCCCTGCTGCCCTGTACTTCCTGTCCCTCCCACCGCTGCTCATCGTCCAATCACCAAGCCCCGCTGCCTCTCCGCTTCCTTAGCAACTGCCGCTCGATCCTGTCCTGCTCCTCGGCAACTGCAGCATCACTTCGTTCGTATGTGTTGCTTGTAACTGCATGGACCCATGTGTTACCGTCACCATTCACTTTTCCTTTTGAACAGACACTGTGTGACCCCGTATCTCAGCATTAAGCTAGCAGGAAGTTATCTTAACCAAAATAATGGCCAAAACTATGAAAATAAGACCCAGGTGGAAAAGTCCATATTGATCTGGTCCACATGTGCCTTGTTGTTATTTTAAGACAGACTTGAATAATTGTGAACCTATCCTTTAATCTTAACCAAAGGCTGCGTTACACAGTTATTGCCTTTTATTACAAAATGTATTATGATCTTTACTGTTACTGTGCAATAAAGTTGCAAAGTGGGAGCAGTGATTTGGGTTTCCGGGGTTCTGGAAGAAGTTCAGTTCATTTTCTGTATAAACAGTGTTACGTGACTGACAATTGGAGCTCCTGGTTGAAACATTAGTAGAAAAGGTTAACAGCTGTTAGAAAATATCTGATTCTTTGATAAAAAGTCAAACCCTGTGGGCAAATTTAAGGAGAAAAACATCCAACAGAACATCCAAAAGAAACCTGTCCATCACTTGAACTCGCTGTAATAACAAGACGTTTCAGTCTTGCCTGATGAAGGTCTGAGGACCAAAACATTCTTGTATTATTATTAAAGTGAGTTCAGATGAAGAACAGTGTGCAGGATTCTTTGTTTTTCATCCTACGCACCTGTCACAGCAGGAACTTTTTTGAAATTTCAACGTAAGAAAATCAGCCAATCACAGAACTTCAAATTCTGTTGGACAATGTTGATCCGAAGTTAAAATTTGACTTTGTAGAAACTCAATGAAACATTCAGCAGTTCAGATTCTGGCTCAGTTTTAGATGAATTCAATAGCCATGATGTGGTGTTTTGTTTATTATTGCAATAACAAACACACCTCTAACTGGTTTCTTTTTATTCTTCTGATTGGCTAACCAAACTGACCAGATAAAAATATGATTAATCAGAAACAAAGCTGATATAATACAAATTATAACATAAACGTATTGGTAAATTGTTCAGGAGACTCTTGTATTTCTACTGTATGTTGAGGAACATTTAGAATGTTATTAAAAGAAAACACTGAAGTGGAAAGACGAATACCTCCAGAACCTGCAGCTCCTCACACCTTGCAACCCTACAGGCCTTCCTTTACACAAAAATGTCTTTATGTTTATACCGTTGAACTGAGGCAACAAAGGATAAGGTGTCACACAACTTTCCTCTTTACAATAAAGAGCCTTCTCAGTTCAGGACATCGGCAATTTAGCTTAGGTGCTTAAAAAGTGGATTTAAGCACTTAAATCTCAGCTAAACTTTCATTTATGTGTTAGCCATCGGGATCCTCTCTTTAACTAGAAATGCCACAGATTCTTGTACTGCTAATTGTTTTTTCTTTCTTCAAATGACAATACATGACAGAGGTGTCATGGAGCTAGTAAAAGTTTTAAAGTTTACATATAAATTAACATCCATTACATTCAAGCTCTTGCCAAACGAGTTCACACAATACTGATAAAGCCCATCGCTGCTCTCTGTATTTCACAGCATATCAGAGTTTTTAATCTGGTGTCTGTGGTGACACTCCCACACTGACGCACTGGTAGTAATGCATTTTACCAGCAATGACTGGTTTGCCAGAGCTGAAGGGCATCCATAGAGCATGCCCACCAGAGACTTCCACCTTTCAAGACTTCTGGCTAACTTCCTGTTTAGCCATCCGCTAACTTGAGGGATAAAATAATTAAATCGTGTGGCTCTTCTAAACTTTCCAAATGTTTAGAACCAAATCAATCAAATTCTGATTTTTATCCAGTAGTGACTGGGACCAGCTCACACATGTATTCATAGAACTGGTGTCACATTCAGGTAACTTGTATTTACTCTCACTGCCAGAAGGTAGAGACAGAACTTCCGTACTGCAGGTTTAAAAGTTAAGGTCAAAAAAAAAATGAAGAAATACGTAAATTAATAAATACAACAGTTTAGCAAATATTCCCAGCAGATTTCAGTGGAATAGAGAAAAGACCATCATGTACCAGTAGGCAACCTCTCAGACATACATTTTAAATCAATAAAAACAATCAAAAATCAACTGACCTTTACTTTTAAAATTCTGGCATGTTTTTTCTTCCGTAGAAACAGGTGATTTTTGGCATCAAGCTTCTCATGACAAAAAGTCTTATTGAATTTACTGGTGAACAAGGTGAAAACTTCAAGATTTTAACCTGCAGTTTGATGCTCTTGTTTGAACAAAGAGGAGGAATCTTTCACAGTTTTTCCTTTTTATCTTTTATTTTCTCCTGTCCTCCATGACCATTCACTTATCCATCCGTCATCCATCCATCGAGTCACCACTGTGTTCTGTCCGTGCATCCATCCATCCCTCCATCGCTTATCTTTCTGCCTCTCACTTCCTCTCCTCCTTCCTTCTCTCTTTCCAGGAGCGCAGTGACCACTCCTCTCCCTCCCCAACATCCTCCTCCACCTTCTACTACTCCCTCGACCAGGAACTACACTACCCACAATCCTCCCCCAGTGCCGCCACCGCGGGCGCTCAGCCTCACACTGGACTCGCACCACCAGGACAACTTCCTGGGTCTGCTTCCGTGGAGGCTGAGCGGTGTCCAGTCAGTGATGATGCCCCTCCCCACGGCTCGCTCCCGCCTGTCGCTGCAGGAGACGGTGCGGTCGTCAAAGTAACGAGGGAGGAGGAGTCGCCGTGGAAACGCCGCAGCGAAATCGCCCGGTTGGGATCCGACAGCAGCGGAGGCGAGATGAGCAGTCGCACCACTGAGAATTCAGACCTGCAGATGTCCCTGATTTGACAGACGTGGCGATGATGGTGATGATGATGGTGACTGACAATCTCTTAATACACACTTCTACACAAAGTTCTTTATGTGCTGTGACAGAAAACATCCTGACTGCCCAAATTATCCCTCCACAAAACTTCCTGGGACCAGTTTTTTGTATGTGTGTACATGTTGGATAAGACTTCTTCCTCTGCTGTGTTTTTTTTTTCCTCCACTTTTGTCTTCCCGGTTATTATTTACAAGAAAGGGCTGCTGGCAAACAAAAACCCTGTTGTCATGCAAAGAGAAAAAAACTATCTCGAGCTTGTTGAAACCATTGCAAGAACCACGAAACCCTCCCGTCGCCGCCATGAGCGGGTTTCATGGTTCAAGTAAGAAACAGACAAACCAAAGTTTGCGGTCGTGTGGTTTTTCTAAAGCAGCAGCTCAGACGTTAAAGGCTGTCAAAGAAAAGCTGAAAGACTGTTTATTTTTTTAGGAAATCTCACTTGATATTATGAACTTTTGATTCCCGAATTTCCTCTGGAGAACCGTTATATTTCCTCTTGTCTGTCATCTCTTGTAGAAAACGTCATCCTGTCAAACAGATGCTGTTTTTATTGCTTTAGAGCACTCAGGTCCAGATTCACTGAGGTTGAATTTGATAGTAAAGTCTGCACATCCTCCAGTTTTCAGCTTATTGACCAAGAAATTCACAGCTGTTCTCAGATAAGGTCTTTGAATCTATAAAATTTCAAATATTCAAACAGTAATGAGAAACAAACTTGTTGCTCAAGATCACCAGCTCACAGCAGCTTTTGTGCAAACATATTTTCATACCTAAATAGGTTAATTTCACTGTAATTGCTGAGATCAGTGGATTCACTGGTGGAGACGTCGCTGACCTTTGAGGGAACGGAAAGCTGGAGAGTTCAAAATAGAGAAATCATGTTTGCTCTGTCACATCATTCATTTTTATATAACGTGATGAGTATAAACTGCTCTGCAAAAGTGACGCAGCGTGGTCAGAGTGACTCTTACAAAAGTTACAAAGTGCTTCACATTAAAAGCATCAAGCAAAGTAAAAGATTTATGTTTACAGAGTGGAAAATAAAATTTTTACAATACAGAAATAATATCAACAAAAAGGACAGAACAGAAAAACATCAGTTTAAAAAAGCGAGAGAATATAAATCTCAGTTCTGGATAATCTACTAGAGGTAAACTACAGTGATTGTGCTAGCTAGCCGGCTAAGTAGAAGTTAGCTTGCTGGTAACAAGCCTGCTAGCTGGCAGCTTAGAGAACAATTTTGGCTGCTAAAGTAATGTCTACATCACCAAGCTTCCAGCACCATTTATTTTGCGAGAACAAGTGCTCTTTCTAGCATATTGTCTGTAAACTAAACATAAGCATTTAAGTTTGGAGGGTTTCATCCAACAGCAGCATCGTGCAAATCTAGCCGTTTTGTCGCAAAACAAACCTTTAACCTTCCTCAATCGATAGTTTCTGCTATTAGAAACTAGAAGAATTGATTATTCTGCTGCCAACGTGACCAGTTGGGAGCGACCTTGCATTGAAACTTAACTCATAAAGGCTAAAACTTTTACCTTAAAGCTTTTTAAACAGTTGGATGATTTTTTGATATGAATTCAGGACTGAAAACCTCCCGCTGTGTTTATTTACTAGTTGTTGATACAATGACGACAGCAGCCACTCTGATTGGACAGACTTACACAAAATCTTAATATCTTTGTACAAAAAATATCTCCAGCAGCAATCTGTGAGTTGTTTTATTACATTTATTTATCAGAGACCAAGTACAAAAACATGAAAATGAAAATGTTTTTAGAAGAACAAACTTGACTTTGATAAATGATGTGACATGATGTGCTCTCTTCACTGCGCAAACCTTCAGAGAATCTGTGCTTGAAGTGCTTAAAGTCAAACATTTTAAGGTTTTTACATGTTTCTGGTTGTAGTACAAACAAAAAAAAACGAGTTAAAGCAGCAGAAATAAAAAAGGAGTCGCTGCTGCGGACTGAAGTGTCGAGGAGCCGATGGCTCTCTCGCACTGAACTTTCACGTTACTGTTCCTTTCAAACCCCGTCGGATGTTGATGTAATTGTTTTTAATGTTTTTAATGAAAAGATATGAATGGGGAGACATGAAACCAAACTCATGTTGTTGGATTTGTTGATCTGTAAATGTTGCTTTTTGGACTTTTGGGAGCTGCG
This sequence comes from Thunnus maccoyii, assembly GCF_910596095.1. Lineage (NCBI taxonomy): Eukaryota > Metazoa > Chordata > Actinopteri > Scombriformes > Scombridae > Thunnus > Thunnus maccoyii. The sequence continues at coordinate 3,627,793 of NC_056552.1, forward strand.
AGCAGAGTTTAGCAGCCACTTTTTTTCCCGGTTTTTGTGTTGGAGAGACCGGTTGGTTGAGGGTGTTTTTTTATTTTTTCTGTTCTGATGTGCTTTTTAGTTTGATTTTATTACTCACAGTGATGAGATGCTTTTGAGAGAGAAAAAAAAAAGTCTACATATATATGTTGTTTACTGACTTTTATAAACACGTGTACATGGCTGCATGCACACAACCCCCCTTCCCCCACCCCCTCCCTCCCCCCAAACCCCTGTATTGTTCCCTGTTGAACATAAGCTGGGTAAAGTGCCTGCATTGTTCTTTCTAAAGAGTTGATAAAAAAAAAATGATGAGCTGTTTTGACCCTTTTTAGTGTGTACTTGATCTAAGACCATGTGCTCTATTTATTAAAAGAAATTTGAACATAATTGTAACTGGATTCTGTGTCTTTCTCTGCAGAAATAATGTTGTTATTGTCAACAAATCTCTTAAAAAGACCAAAACCAACGATGTGTTAATACTGTTACTAAAGTCTCAAGCCCACTGGATCCTACTGGAGATGTATTGAAGATCTAATTTATTATTTTCAAAAAAGGCTCAGTAATTTTCTACAAGAGCTGACTATCGTAGTTTTTAGAAAATATTTCACAAACAGGAGTAAATTGAACATTTGCAGCAGATTATTGCACATTTGGTGCTCTATCGTAGCGATGATTTGGTAGGAAAAAATGTAGTATTGTGCAAAAGTTTTAGGCACTCTAGATGTTTAGATACTTATCCATTATGCAATACCATCAGGGAAGCGTTTGATCAGTCCCAAACTTTATTCCGCAGCATGATAACGAGCCCAAAACATCCAGCCAGAGTCATAAAGAACTATCTTCAACAACAAGAAGAACAAGGAGTCCTGCAACAGATGGTTTGGCCCCACACAGAACCCTGATCTCACCATCATGGAGTCAGTCTGGGATTACATTCAGTTCAATTCAATTTTATTTATATGATAACAAGTTATCTCAGGGCACTTTTCACATAAAGCAGGTCAAGACCTTTATTTTACAGAGACCCAACATTTCCCCTCATGAGCAAGCACTTGGCGACAGCAGCGAGGAAAAACTCCCCTTTAACGGGAAGAAACCTCGAGCGGAACCGTCTGCTAGGTGGGTGGCCATCTGCCTCGACTGGTTGGGTTGAGAGAAAGAAAGAAGGAGGAAGGAGAGGAGAGAGAAACACAAGAGGGAAGAGAGATAACATGAAGAGACAGAAGCAGCTGTGCAGGTGTACTGAAGAGAACTGCTGCTGTTTTAAAGGCGAAGCTGTAAATTTCATTTATGTTTCTTCTGTTGAATCAACTTTGTATCAAGTTAACGGATAAATAAAAACTATTCACGGCATTATTTATTACTTTAGTGCCTAAAACCTTTGCACAGTACTGTAAAAAAGCATATAAATACAAATACAGGACTGCACATGACACACCTGACATCTGAGACAGTTGTAACACCTTACAAACAGCTGCAATTGATGAATAAATATGCGATAGATAAACTGTAGTCTTAATTTTGGCACTTTCCCTCTGCCATAGAAATGTCCAGCCTCTACCGCTCCTTTTGGCAGCAGAGGAAATGCAAACTTGATCAAACCTGCTGAAGAAAAGAAAAAGACACCAATTCCATCACTATTTGTTGTTCAAAAAACAAGGATCACTATTAATTTCTATGTTCCTAATCACTACTTAATAAATAGGTGAGAATGCTGCCATCTAGTGGATTCAGTTCCTTCAGTGAGGAGGAGGTCTGTGAATGTCCACTAGGTGTTCCTGTTTCCAAATGTTCCACCCTTCACATATTTCCCTCATTTCAGGCAGTTTTATCCTGATTTACAGTTGTTGGAAGCCCCCCATTCTTCAGGCCATTGTCTCATCGGGTGGAGGCTCTCCAAATAAACTCTTCTGAGGCGGTTGTAGGTCATCGTGATTTCTGGACGACGGCTGCGGATGGGAAGTCCCGCAGCAGTCACATCCCACACCTCGAGGAGTTGTGCAAGATGAACATTGTCCAGGCCGGGTGTGATTAAGACATTTATCTGAGCTGTTGCACACCAGATTGTGTTCAGTTTCTACATTGTGTTTAGTTTTTGCAGCTTGTACTAAGTTAATAGGAGGATTTTTGCAGTTTCCTTCATTATTTATTTTTTCTTCAGTGGTTTAACGATGAATCACAATGCACAGAATCACTGCTAAATCGCTCCTTGTGAGCTTAAACTGTCAAACATGTTGCACTTTTATCCATTTCCCAATAAGTGACCTCAAAGCCTGAACTTTTAGGGTGTAAAACACAGAATGTCGTGGTCTGAGTTCATTCACTGAGTTCATTGACCTCCTCTGTTCTGATAACCAGGTCAAAAATGTTGTCAAGTTGTTTTTCCTCCACTTGAAGATCATCCATAAAATCAGGTCATTTTCATCTGTTGTTGATCTTCAAAAAATTATACACGTTTTTATATATTCTCAGCTTGACTACTGCAATGCACTTTATTCCAGTTGGTCCAAAATGCTGCTGCTCGTCTCATTACTGAGATAAAAAGGTATGAGCACATTAAACCTCTGCTCACCTCCCTACACTGGCTCCCAGTCAGCTTACACATTGATGTAAAATCTTATTACTTACCTTTAAGGCATTAAACAGCCCTGCTCCTGGTTACATATCTGCTTTATTGACCTGGTAGGTGCCACCTCGACCCTTAAGACCCGCAGATAGAGCCCTGTTGGTCACTCCGAGGCCACAGCTTGTGACAAAGGGTGTTGCTGTTAGAGCCCTGACACCTATTAAATGATATTCTTATTTGCCTTATTTTATCTGCCTTGTTTGGTCTGATTTTCTTTTGTAAAACACTTTGTAACATTGGTAGAAAGTATAAATAAAGCTTATTGATTGACTTTACGTGATGCTCAATAAAGTATTGTAATAAACAAAATACATATTGGGCAGAGAACCACTTCAATGCAGCTTGCTTTTTAATTGTTGCACTTTTTACAGTTTCAGAATATACACATGGTTACTTAAATCAATTAAAATTATTGGCAAAACTTAACAGTCTATTATTAATGCAGATTGAATACAACTGAATGACAATAACAGATCGTCTGGATCTCTTCTATGAAGCCTCAAGTGATTAGTGATGCAAAGAAACAAGATGAATAGAGGAATTAATGGTATAATTTCACTCTGAATGACAGGATTACCTTGTTTTCTTAATAACACAAATGTACATCTTCAAGAACAATAGTTTAAAAGCTGTTCATGATCACATGATTGACAGTAGAGTGGGTTTGTGTGTCTGTAATTTAGGAATTGGTTCACCTACAATTAGTGTACCAAAATTGATCAATCAGATTCAGTGTATAGAAATGAGTGTACACGCAGTTAAAGCACAAAACTGTCCGTATAGGCGATTTATACATGAGGCCCCTTGTGAGGAGCAAGATGGGAAAGTTTTGGTCATGTTAGTTTGTTTAGAAATGGCTCCAAAGACTAATAACAGCGATCATATTTACAGTCTCCGGTGAGTAGTTCTGTGCAAGGCCAACGCTACTGAGCATGTGCAAGAATGCACGTCTGTTTACTTGGTTACTTACTTGCTTGTTGTGCTACATATCAACCTCTTGACTTTACACTACATTATACGTTGTAAATAACTTAAGTATTTACAATGTAGTGTTCCATAAAGCTATTTAAAGAGTAACGTGTGAACATAAAAGAGACCCAAAGAAGAAGAACGAAAAAAATATAAGTGAGAGAAAGTGTGTCAAATAAAACAATCGATTTAAATGTTATTTATGTTTGTGCATGTGTGTAAGTATGCCTGCATGCTAGATATGGAAGTTACTTACTGTCTGTAAAGCTAAAACTGAATTAAGAAGTCATTGTTACAGTAATTTCTCTGCATGTGTGTGTGTAACCAGGATGCATACGTCTAAACACTGCCTTCACTTCCTTACGTAACATCTGTTCTACGCCAGCTGTTACAAAAATGTTTCCAAATCAGGTTCGGTTTACGTTGACTGCTGAGGCCTTGAAGAGAAATCCCCTAAATGACCCTCTGCGATTTATTTGTGATGGTAACTGACCAAAAATGTAGATAAAGTGACGTCACATCCAGATGTTTCCAGCAGCTACATCAGAGTTTGATATCAGAAAATGTGACATCAGCAGTAAACGTCAGTTCCTCGGGATCAAAGAGTGCTGGCTCCTCTTTAAAGCTGTCATATTGCGCTGAACAATCAAACTGAAATAAATCTGTTTTAAATTTAAGGTAATTCTCCTGATATTTATTGTTCCTGGAAAAACACAATATTCACTTTTATGTCTAGCAAACATATAATCTGTTTGTTGGGTCTGTGTGTGTTTGCAGACATAATTTGTTGTAGGATTTGGAAAATTAACAATAACACTTTATTTAACAGATCCTTTCATTTTATACCAATTTCCCAGAAAGTTTCTGTGTAATTTGCCAGTAAGTGATGGTCAATTTTAGAGACATTTTGCAGAAAGGAAAAAAAAGTTTTATGTTGGTTTATTTGATAAGTGCTGACTCATTATATTTGGGTTGTTAATTTGCAAAAAAAACTTAATAAATTAGACTTTTGACAATATTCCTTAACTGACAGGAAACACTTTTAGTGTGTAGTTAAGTTTGTGTGTCAAATTAAATATCAGCATATTAGATATAATGAGCACATTTCTCCTTTACTACCAAATTACATAACCTTTTCATGGAAATCAAGAATTTCTGGAAGAAATTTGAGAAATTAAGAACTACATATAAATCCAAAAATACATTTGTACCAAATTGCACCAAAAGGTTTTGCAAATATCCTGGAAATTGGCTGTTTCATACCTCCAAATTATATGGAAATAGTATAAAATTAGGGTACCTGTAAAATAAAACTCCATCTTTCCACCTTTCGTTTTTGCTGCTGAAATACAGAATATCTGCAGTTCAAAATAAGTTGAGTGCATGTAAAAAACACAGTGGAAAGGCAACACCGACATCACATCATCTGACTGACTTCTGCGAATCACCCTTCTGTTTCCACTGTGAGAGCCATATCAACAAATCCTAAGAAAGGAAATGTTTATCTCCCGTTTTATAAGCCAACAGCTGCAGACGAAAGCTCTAAATTTAGCTGAAGACTAACTTTTTCATGCTCTGTAACGATTTAATGCTGTTTTGTGAGGGTGGATGTGACTTTCTCAAATGACGTATAGATGTTTTTAAGACCAAATCTGTTCAAAGGTTAATGTGACCGAGGTTCACATCAGGTCAGCCTCTCCAATCGATCCAAAACCACAGAGCAGCACCGTTAATGGCTCTTTTGGAACAATCAGATGGTTTTTCACCTGTTTCTCCTTTTTAATAAAGGCTCAGAAAGTTTCCCCCCCAAAGATAAAGGTTTTGGATGTGAACTTGTCAGTTTTTGTCAAAGAAAATTTACATGAGCCTGTTTAGCATTTAGCTGACTATGGACACTTACAAAGCACGCACGTTATCTGTTGTGATCTTTCATCAGCAAGCAGGACAAGCTGTAAATAAGCTTTTATTTTATTCTCAGTACATATACATCAGTCATTTCTGAATATTTTCTAATTTAGCAATAATACGTGTCAAGGTGTTCATATGTTCCAAAAATAAAGGACTACATGAACATAACATGAGCCGATATGGAGCAAACTGTAGTTCAAGCTTTTAATAAAGGAACAAGAACTCAAGAACAGCATGTCTTTAGCAGAATAAAATGAAGTCAGCTGTGTATTTTTTTTATGTCAATCATTCAGTCAAAACACTGAAACTGCAGTCGCTGCATTTAGTACGTGTGAACTCGCAGCCAGACTTCTCACCAGCTGTTATCAGTCATTGTTAAAGGGGACATATCATGCTTTTTGTGACTTTCTGTTATTTTAGTACTGTTACGATGTCGGATGTTAAACATAGTCAAAGTTCTGAAACCGTGAACGTATGTAAAAATTCTCCCTGAAAGTCAAAGTGGGGGCTTCAACCTGCTCTGAATGCTTCGTTTGTAAAGTTACCTCTACTTCCTCCTTGTTATGTCATCATGTCGTTCTTACATGCCCATAAACAGCCATCGTTAGCCTTCGTTGCTGAAGTTGTTCCACAGATGGTTAACGTTCCACTCACATGATCCAGATCGGATTCAGGCTGCGGGCTCTAAAATGTATAGATGTATTTGAGAAGTTTCCATTTCAAGTAAAGAACAAGAAAAAGAAGAGAAATCCTACAACTATAGTTTGTTTACGTAGCCTCCTGAGCTGGAGGAAGCCTCCTGAAGCTGAACTGAGGGGCTTTATAAAGGGCCAGTAGAAGATAAATAAGGAGTTTTTAACTGGAAATCATACATAGATATTCCAGTAGAGCCACAGAATATAAATATAGACCTGGAAATGTGCAGAATACGTCCACTTTAATGGAATGGTTCAACAGGAAAATCAGCTCGCTTATCGAGAGATAGATGAGAAGATCATTACCACCCTTATGTATGCACGTTAATATATGAAGCTACCATCAGCAGCCGGCTAAGTTAGCTTAGCACAAAGACTGGAAACAGGGGGAAACAGCTTACCTGGCTCAGTCCAAAAAAAGTCCGACTACAAGCAACTCTGAAGCTCACTAATTAACATGTTATATCTCATTATCTCATCAAACCTTTCCAGGAATCATTTTTTCTGAACTCAGGAACTTCACCTGCAGAACCAGAGGATACATTTAGTCCCTTGGCAGTAGCTCATAGTTCCCAAAAAAGTTCCTGCTCTGGGGGTACAACTTCTTTATTTATATGTTTTCATTGAGATCAAGATCTCTTGTACGAGAGAGACCCAAGTACAACAAAGTAAGAAACAAACATAGCCAGACAAACAAACAAAGACAAACAGGAAGACAGGCTAAGAATTGTGATGCAGCTCAAACTAAAGAATTCTGTTTCAGCAAATAAAATGTTAATTTATTTATGAGTGACACTAAACTAAAACACCTTGTCTTGGCAGCGCCTGTCTTTCCTTACAGGTTCTATCTCATATGAGTCTTCCAGTCAGATCGTCTTGATCTCAGTTTTAACCAAACACACTGCTGCTGAAACACAAGAAAGCTGCTTTTTCTCCTGTTACATAACCTGCCATCTCCACCCTGTGATTTACATTCAACAATAGGCTTTATCAGTACTGGACTCAAACGCCTTTCATCAATCTGATGAAGCCACCACCACTCAGTACCTAGCAAGACAAATGGGAGTAAGGAAGGAGCTGGCTCTGAGTTCATATTTTAAATGGGCTCCTGATAATAAACTTCAGAGGAGAGGACCAAGTGTTCCTTTAGAGAGAGAGAGACAGAAACCAACCAGTGCTGCCAGCTAAGGACTTTAAAACGAGCCGTGATGCTGCCAGGAAGAATAACATAAGAACAAAACAAGGGCTCTAGTTGCTTTTATCTGCAGTAACAGATCTTCTCAGCGAGAGTTTACTCTGTCTGAAGGATGCAGACCACAGACTTTATATAAAGCTGAATGTAGCGAGGTGTGATGTCACCCGTTTGCTGGTTTGAAGCCGAGATTTGCAGCTTATGGTTGGCGACATCTTTTCCGTTTGGAGCCAGGACCTTCCAAAAAAGGAGTGCAGGGTGCTGCCTTTCACGTTCTGAAAACACAGCCCGCTAAATTATGCTAACACAGCAGGTAGGCCTATTGAAATCATGTAACATTAAACTTTTTGAAATATTGCATTAAAGACATAATATGTAAGTTTTCTACATTAAAATGACTAGACCTATTTTATATATTTTGTTGAGTTGTGTACTTACATTATGCTAAATGTTTCCATCAATGTTCAAACCCAGAGAAATCTGTAATTTTAATCAAAGTAATGGTCCGTTTCATTTGGTCGCCTGTCAATGGCGTCATATCCCCTTTACCGCCTTTAGTTGCTATAACTTCCAAGGAAACACAGGAGAGACCAGATGATACATCAGAGAGTGAGGAGGGAACCTGACGAGCTAGCTAACTAGCCAATCTATTGTTTACTATTGTTTGTATTGCTTACTCATGATTGAGCATAATTATTCATTGCTTCATTGCGAAGCTGTCCCCGTGAAGCAAACATTAGCTAATGTTGCTTGTGGCTATTTCATTAAAGTGAAATGACATAATGTGAATATAACTTTAATAAATTATCTCATCCGTGAACATGATTTCGCCTCTCTTCTTTTCTTCTTCTGTCTCAGTCACGCCAGATTGATTTTCATGGACAATTGTGGTTATTTAACAACGAAGACAACAACTCCCATGATCCCACGCTAGTTCACAACATCATAAAACTCTGTCTTTTGTTATTGTTTTGATTGAGAGATCCCTAGCAGCAGAAATTACATACTGTGTGGTCAATAGTCCGACTCAGTGTGAGTCCCGGAGCAGCAGGTGAGCCGACTGTCAATCACAGCTGTCAAACGCCCGCACAGCAGACATCAAAGCCACCATAGGTCTTCAAATCTTATTAACAGAGCAATTATTTCCAAAACGACCACCAGCACTCATATTAGAGGGCCTGAATTTAGAGATTGAGACCAGAATGACTCGTTGAAAACAATGATTGACTCAGTATTTCTAGAGAGAAGTTGATGCTTTTTGAGTGGGAGTCAGTTGGAGCATCTAGCGGTCATCATTGGCACTTCAAGGTACTTCAGCCTCAAGACATGGTATCTGCTGTTTGTTGCAGAGCTGCTCAAGAGAGAAGCCTGAAAACTTCCTCCATGGAAGGACACCTGGAAAACCTGGAAAATGTGTGTACAACACTGACCTGAATCTGATCGGACCCGAAAACAACTGGACACAAAGCCGAATGAAGTCAAAGTCACATTTGACAGCATATCATGTTTGTTTGTAGCTGTGACTATAACTATGCTTTGACTTTGCCAAGACACATCATATGATAAACACACCAACAGCTTTCACAACATTGGGCATGAGGGATTGGATCAGGAATGTCAATGACCATGTTGTCCAAAGCAAAGGTGAAATAATGTAGACAGCATATTTTCCTCTTGGGATCCCTCCATGGAATGAAAGAACAAAACTTCATGCTCAATCCTCAATTTTGTTCCCAGATGCTCCACATCTGTCAGATTGGGTCATTTTTGTCTGATATTGTGGATATCAGGAGAAAATTCAATAAACAGCAGTTGCTGCCTCTTGGCCAAAGTTCATTGTTTTGAAAGAAACAATCCGAAAGGCACGGCCTCTATTATGATGAGGTCATTAATTAACCAAAATCCCATCTAACATCACAAAACAGGAAAAGACATGAGGAAGATTAAAACTTTCACTATCTAAAACAATAACATTCCTCATTTGTTGCTCTTAATTGTTATTCTTAATTTTCAGCGGTTTAATCAGTCAAAAACATGCAACAACCTGACAGAACAGAACCAGCGTTTTTGCTACTGATAACCAACATTTTAGATAAACAGTTTCTTTTGTTAATCGGTTTCAGATTGTAGATTTTATCCTGATTTTATTGTCCGATCTGGAAACATAAGATTCATCATTGTTTACCTTAATTTTGGCCAACAGGAGGATCAAAGATCTGATGTTGTGATTACTCACTCGCAGCCAATATCTGAATCTACAAACATAATGCAGCAGGAAAATAAATGTTGCCAAGTGACTCTGACATGAGAAATTCACTGGACAGTTTGGACGGATGGGAGGAGGCCTGAGTAATCTGAGAGACAAACACACACATATATACAAACACACTCAGACGTATACACAAGCACACTCAGTACAGGCCTGACAGCTGCACGTTATCATACGCCAACTCTCATTTTGTTGCTTGCCCTCTCTTTTGTCTTTTTAAGCTCTCGCACTCCAACTCACGCATGTGCATAAATCAAATCAATATTGCTGACTGACTCAACATGAGTGGAATTTGATTGATATTTCACACGCATACGCTCTTTGGGTTTCCAGGAAAAGCAGAGCAGAGTGTTTGACTGGGATCCAGCAGTCTTCACATCATAAACAGGAATGATGAGCTGTCCAACTGAGACTGGAGCCGTGGAGAGGCAGGCAGAGGACATATCCACCGGGACTGGAGCTTTTGCTCATTTTTTACATCTTATATCTGTGTAATGTTAATTCTGATGCATTTTACTTGCATGACTCACAATAAACGTTTTGGAAATATCAGATTTAAAGCCAACATTGAAAATCCTTCTGCTAAGAAAGATTGAATGCTTCAGAACAGCTATTACATTGACCTTGACACTGTATGATTATTCTGTCAAATACTGTTTCCAAGGTCAACAATGAACTCAATATCAATTTCAATCCATCACTGTGGATAACACAAGACAGACGTTTGCACATTTTGAGACACTGTTTCACAAGAATTTGATTTAAAAATACAAGGACATAAAATGTATTGCAAATGCTGTTAAATAACCACAAATGATAACATGGGAAACTGGCGAACAAGGCGAAAAGTCATTTTCTTTTTGTTCTATTACTCAGCTCCCTGTGAGACCTGCATAAAAAACTGATTGTTCTTCACAAATGCTCTTAATTTAGTTAAACAAACTGGAATGGTTTTTGATTCACGCAGCCAGACTTTCTCCAATAAATGTTCTTTACTTTTACACCACAGTACAGTATCATGTGACAGGAAATTAAACATCCAGTGTGTGAGGAGAAGAATCACATCATACTCATTTCCCCAGTGCATTTATTATTATATAACAGATCTAAATCATGTTTTTTCAGAACATTAGACCACATGCACTCTTGGAAAGGTCTGCGCTCGATAATTGTTCCTTAAGTTCCGTAAGAGCCTAATTCAGCTCTTCCATGAACACCTCAACACATTTGGTGAACACCTTTTTGGCACTTTGTTGATTGTTCCATTCTGCTCTTGTTGCTTAGGGTATTTCTTATGCACATGCCTACTTCCTGCTATTTCTTACATTAAAATTTTTTTTTTTTTAAAACCCTTCTGTCTAGCGCTCTCTCTCATTGCATTGTACCTGGTCAGTTTGTGCCACAGTTCTTTCGGAGTCACTGTCCTCTAACGCTTGATTGTCTTGCCTCATTTGTACGTCGCTTTGGATAAAAGCATCTGCCAAATGACAAAATGTAAATGTAAATGTTATGTTGCTGGGGATCCCTGTGAAAACTTCAGTGATCCATGGGACTCCTTCAAGACCCCTTGAAGTCATTCAAAAGCCAGTCATAGCCCTTCAAGAGTCAGTAGTCTTCAAGGACCCCTGGAACTCCTGAAGTGGTCAACTTAACTCCTTCATGGAGTGCTAGAACCCCTTCAAGGACCTCTGTAAAAACATTTGAATTATCCATGAAACTCCTCCAAGACCCCTTGAAGTCCTTTTATTACCGGTGAAAGCCATTCAAGAGACAGTAGATCTTCAAGGAACCCTGCAACTCCTTAAATGGTCAACTGAACTCCTTCAAGGATGACTGAAAACAATTAAATTATTTATGAAACTCCTCCAGGACCTCTTGAACTCATCAAATTCCAGTCGAAGCCCTTCAAGAGCCAGTAGAACATCTTCAATGAACCCTGGAACCCCTTATATGGTCATGTGAACTCCTTCAAGGACCACTGAAAACACTTAAATTATCCATAAAACCCATTCAAGACCTCTTCTGTTGCTGTTGGAACACCTTCAAGGGTCTTTGTAACTTCTTCAAAATGCCTTGAACACATGATTGATCCAATGAAACCCCTTCAGTGAGGATCCATAGAACTTATTCAATGGTAGTGTCCCTTTATAGTCTCCTCCTTCAGTGACCATGGAACTCTTTAAAGATCAGTGGACCTCTCCAAAGACCAGTGGAGCCCCTTGAGGTGCCAACCCCTGCAAGGATCCATGGAAGTACCACTTCCAGGGTGTCTGAAACATCCTGGAAAGTCTTCAGTAAGCAGCAGAACCCCTCGAAGGATCACTTCAACCCCTTCAAAGATCCCCTCAAGACCTCTTCAAGGACCACTGGATCACATTTAAGTCTCATTAGGATATTTTCAAGGCTCTCTATTTGAATCCCCTCAAAGGCCACTTTAAAGAACATTGGAAACTTTTCAAAAACCCTGAGAAGCTACAATGCACATACATATTTTCCCCTTTTTTTAGGTCAGCAAGTCCTGAGATCATTGACGCAGTTCGCGCCCCCTCAGATCCTCTCGAGTACATCTCTATGGTGATGGGGGTGGCAAAGGCAAAACACACAAACAGAGAGACAGAAAGATGGATGAAAATCCGTACTGCATCACGTCTTCTCTTGGACTTATGGGAAGCAGCGGGGGCCGCTGAGTGGCCCTGAGGGTGCACAGTCATCAGATCATCTGACAGTACATTTATAAAACCCGACTGAGGGTCTAAAAGCCTGACAAGTGGCCTCCAGAGGCCGAGCCACTCCTTACACCAAACTGTACCGAGGTGTTTGACTGACCAGTGTGCTTTGGAGACCAGTGTTCTCAAACTCTATGCTCTTCATTATACTGAAGATAACCAATTTAACCTTCTCCTCACCTGGTAAAGTCAAATTTACAGTTTCATAAGCTGTAAAGTTTATTTGTGGATGGGTGATTGGAAATGTGAAGATTCTGGCATAAGCATTAAGCTTTAGATGGGGGTTACTCATGTGTTTGACGGTTGTACTGCACTTTATGACATTTTTCTCAATGTCTGTACAATATTTCTTTCCATTTTATTACTTCTGATATATATTTCCATTGTTTTCATTTCCTGATTGCTCTCTGTATTGATTCATCCTCTGATATTTTGTATTTTCCTATGTATTCTGACCTTTGGAACTACAGTTATGAACCACATTTCCTATGTGTACTTGCATGACAAAGCACATGCGAGCTCTACTTTTTTTTCATTAGAAGCGTTGGGATGTCCTTTCATCAAACATTTGTTGAACATCTTGTGACCGGAACCATTGGAGCATTGGAAGTTGTAGGATGCAAAAGATAGCATGGCCGTATCCTCATACATCATCACATCACGTCAACAAAGTGCATCAAAAGGTTGTTAGATGATCATGTTAAAAAAGTAATTTCTCCCCCTTTCTCTCTCAGAGGAAAGCTTTTTCCCTTAGTAACTTGTAAGTAGTTATAATTTTACTGCGATTCATTTCATCATTTTATCAGCAGTCAAGCGATTCATTAACTGAACTCCTGACACACTGTACAAATTAATTGTGAGTGCCTTCATAATTTTTAATTCTTGTGCTTGATTTTGCTCACTGCTAATGGAAGGAACCACTCAAGTGTCTCACTTCATAAAATCATTGCCTTTGACAAAAAAGTAGAAGAAGAAGCTCTTAAGATGCAAAAGAATTGATTTATTTCATGTCAAAAAAAGTGACACAGTAGAAAAATGTGACAAAACGTGAACATTTCGTGCTGCTGTAATGTATGCTCAGCCAACTTATCCTGTATAAATAAAGGTTAAATACATAAAAATGTCTTTACATTGGAAATGAACACACATATGACAAACATTTTTTGTACAGTGGTAGAAATAGAAACTTTTTAAATGAGTTACAAGTAAATAATGATAGATTTGACTTGTGTTATTTGACACATGCTCTGTGCAGACAAATCAAGTAGTCAGGGTGGCTGATATGTGCAAATCCAGTGAGTGAATGTAATAAAACTACTGCTAATCTGGAGCAAAGATGATGGGAAACCGGACGGTGGCATATTTTGACACAGCAATGTAAGAAGTCACAAATCTAATGCCACCAGAGTATTTTGCATTTTATAGTAACTCTGGTTTGGCTGTGTGAAAACCAGTATGTAAAAGCAGAGTAGGGCTTTCTGGCACAGCTTCACCTACTTCCAAAGTGCACTGAGAAGTAATATATAGTATACAGAACAACTTTATTGTAGTATATAGAACAACTTTATCGTCAGACCAACGTGTTTCGGCTTGTGGCTTTCATCAGGGTCATCAGAGTTATAGAAATATTCCTCATTCTTTACAAATGAAGAACTTTTATATCTACATGAGGCAAACTCTTCAATAGTAAGAGTTGTTACAGCCAAGAATTTTACGAGACGTTACCAATTCGGCAAATCTAGTAATGAAATTTAATATATTTTTTCCCCCCTTTCCCAGTTAATAGTTGAGAGATGAGGTGGGAGAGAGCGGTATGAAATGCAACAGAGGCTCCCGGCTGGAATCAAACCAGGGACATTGCGTTATATGGCACTCATCTTAAGCATTCAGTCATCGGGACAACATGAAAATATTTCTGACACAACATGAACACACAGTCACCTGGAACTTGTCATCTTTAGATGCATGTACAGTAAACACATACGAACACATCCACAGTCGTTAAAATTACAACCTCTCTGTTGTGGGTTTCAACATTAAAATCCTTCACTTTGTCACATTTGCAGGTGAAAATAACGACTCTAGCTCTCAGTCTTACTCAGATTTATGTCTCTACTATTTCAGACCCACACTAATGCACACTGGAACACACACACACACCCTTCAGGAATCAGACTGGGTGGTTTTCCTCGGCTTCCTCCTGCATCAATAACCCTTAAAACTCTGCAGCCGTCTGACCCAAACACAACAGCAGCAGCAGCAGATCTGTGGTGAGTCAAGCTGGACGGGAAGGAAATGAGCCCAGCAGAGGCTGAACACATATAACACAGCGAGGAGGAAGAGCTGGTTGTTTGTTAATCGTATGTAAATATTTACCAACAGACTAGAAACAGAGAGCTGAGAAGTCAAGTTTACAGTCAGAGTGAACGGTCTGACAGTGAAGCTGTGTTGCCAAAAGTTTGGAGAACAAAATTTATTAGGAAATAAATGCAAAATTTTATTGAGGACATTAAAAATAACTCTAAATAAATAACCGTTAAAGTGATGAATTGTTTCTAGTTATGACAAATGTGTTTTCCTGTTACAAGATTCTTGTTAAAAAAAACAAACTAAAAGCTTTTCCACGACAGGGAGACAAATTACTTAAATAATGACATAATAATCATATGATATCATTAAAATGTGACAAGGGTTCAGAACAATTGATAGTTTCCAAAACAGAGTTTTTGCATCATCCTACTAATGATGTAACTCTGCTTTCCGCTACATTAAGTTTATTGAGGTGACGACTGAGTGTGAGACTCACGGACGATTCGGTCATTTCGAACGATTCACCACAATTTGCGTGTTTGTGAGTCGTAAACGAGACTGAACATTTAGAGAACTGTGAGCATTATGAGAGGCAGAAACACAGCTGAAACAACAATACTTTTTACCTTTTTAATCGTTTGATAAAAGGCAAGATGGCTCGTTATGAGAGAAGATAAACGAGATGAATGACCTCTCACTCTGCAGGGTGTTTACACACGTTTCAGTTCATAAAAAGATTTTCAGCACACAGAGAAAAGATTTGACACAGCTTGGACTCGGAGTTGTGCCGACGATGGCCACATTTTTTGTGTCACTTTTTGCATGTGAAATAAATTGATTCTTTTGGCATCTTCAGGGCTTCTTCGGCTTTTTTTGTCACAATGTTCACAATAACATGAAAATGAGTTGCATAACTTCCTGGTGTAAGTGTGGTATTCAGATGAAATTGTGAGTTTCATAATAAAATCATGAAACAATTATAGTTAATAAATTTAATTTCTAGATATTGTATTGAGTTGGTTGAAAACTAGATGGTGGCATCCACTTTAAAGGAAGCAAACAACACGAAGCTGAACACATAAAGAACATAGTCAGTGAACACACTTAATTTATCTTTAGGATCTGTAAAAAGAAGTATTTAATTGTAAAACATGAAAAATG
This sequence comes from Thunnus maccoyii, assembly GCF_910596095.1. NCBI lineage: Eukaryota > Metazoa > Chordata > Actinopteri > Scombriformes > Scombridae > Thunnus > Thunnus maccoyii. Next base: position 3,643,670 of record NC_056552.1, read on the forward strand.
TAGAACAACTCAGCTTCTACAGACGTGTTCGAAACAGATGAGTCCTAAAAACGAGTTGAACTTTTCAATGACTGTACTGAATTGTTTCTCTCATTGGAAAAATCAATTGTTGTACACCAGCACTGAACGACTGGAGGTCAGCGGGAAAGCACAGCCAGCAGCAGCGCCGAGTATCACGAAACAGTCGGACTGAAGAAGAAACGTGGAAATTACACAGAGAGCCTCGTTAACATCCTAAAGACCAAACAGAATCAGAAGTAGTTCAAATTAATAATAGCAAACGTCCAGATTAAGCTGACTAACAATGAGGGAAAGCTCTGCTTTATATGCTTAAAGATACACAAAATCACAACTCTGCACCTGAATCTGACCTGTTATTAGGGGTTTTTCCAGTGATAAGTCTCCAATTTGAAGTCGTTCTGAGCTCTGAGGTAGATTTTTCTCTTCTTGAAGAAACATAAGGAGCCATAACAACTTTACAGATGTTTTATCAATCTTGTAAATTATCTGAATTAACTAGGTGAAAGAAACAAATGTGACATGGAGAGCAGCCTGGACTCTGACATGTTGTGTTTCATTTTGAAGTCTCACTGTGTCGCCTCAAAAATAACGATGTCTGGTGTTTAAATAAGGTATCTCCCTCAATATATGATGTGGTAACAGTTTATATTAAAGGTCTTTGTAATAAGCATTAGTTAATAGATAATAAGGCTCTTGTTTACTGTTAATAAGTGTATAATAAAGGATTTATTAACCTTAATGAGTGATTCTTCTCGCTTTAGAACTGCAAAAAAGCATAGTTAACTGTTAATAAATGCATAATAAAGTATGTTTTAATCTTAATAAAGCAACAAAAAAGCTTAGTAAAGGTTCAATAATGACATAATAATGACATAAACTCAATAAATGTGTTTTTAATGCTATTATAAACAATTATAAGAAACTCATGAGGCTTTTTTTAAGCAGCATATAAACTGTTATCAGGTAAGTGCTTATAAATGTCTTATAATCTAACAATAAATGTGTTTATGATGCTATTATTAACACGTATATAGTCTTATTAACACATGATTATGTTAATAAGAATCTTATATATTATAAGTATTAATTGACGCTTATTACAAGGACCTTAATTTAAAGCGTTACCTACAATATACATATTCATGTTCTCAGAGAAGTTTCATAAATGGAAGACAAAAGCGGCGAGATGATAACATTTTATAGCATCATTATTAATTATCTCAATCTTTCTAACAACTAATAAATTGTGTTTCTTCGCCTGTAATAGCTCATTATGTTATGATAATATGTTTCTATTCTATCCAATTATAACATCCCAAAACCGAACATATGATGTCAACATAACAAAACCTACAGAAAATGATCCCAAGTTATAACTAAGCTCTTTCAGCTTAGTTATAACTTGTTGATGCAGATTATACAGTATGCTGTTCTAGTACAAATGTGCAAAAACAACAACAATTTATCTCACTTTTGGTTTTTATTGTTCATTATTTCAAGATGTAGGCAGCATCTTATGTTGCAGCTTGAGCTAATTTTCACTACTTTTTACTAGTGGATATAATTAATAGACATTGCGTCCTGTTTTTAAGTTGATCATATGGTGTCAGAAAAATATAAAATAAGAAATTCTACAGTATTTTTCCCTTGAAATAAACTTTAACTTTGGAATAAAAGTAGCACAAAACTAGAATACTCTAAAGGTAAAAGTACCTCAAAATTACATTTAGGTAGCCTACAGTACTTGAGTATTTCCACCTATTCACCCTGCACAGTTTTAATCAGTTGCACGCACCTTCACCATCATCCCCTCCTTCCCCCTGACAGACGTCACACACGCCCACCAATCGCCTGTTGTGTTTATCCTGCAGCTTTTATAAACCGGGACAGCCGGAGACAGAAGCTGCAGACTGCATCAGTTTCTCATGCTTTCTCCCACTTTTAAACTTCTGCACTAGAGCATAGTATTTTACTTCAGTTCAACTTAAAGTTCCATCACCCAGTTTCTTCTTGAGTTTCTTTCGCGCTGGTCCATGATGCGTCTCCAGTTCGTCCTGTGCGTAATGAGCCTGCTCGCCTCCTCTTGTCTGGTCACCGAGGCGCGGATAGCCAAACGCTTCGCCATCGGCTGTCCGGAGAAGTGCGACAAGTCTCAGTGCGCGCCGATACCTGCTGACTGCCTGGCCGGTGACGTGCTGGACCGCTGCGACTGCTGCCCGGTGTGCGCGTCCGGCGAGGGCGAGCAGTGCGGCGGCACCGGAGACCGCGAGTGCGCCGAAGGGATGGAGTGCGTGGTGAGCGAAGGCGTGGAGGTGTCCGCAACGGTCAGGCGGAGGGGCAAAGCCGGCGTGTGCGTGTGCAAGAGCACCGAGCCAGTGTGCGGCAGCGACGGCGTCTCCTACCGGAACATCTGCGAGCTGAAGCGCGTCAGCAACCGCGCCATGAAGCTGCAGCAGCCGCCGGTGATTTTCATCCAGAGAGGAGCCTGCGGGAAAGGTGAGAGCTGTGTGTGTGTGTGTGTGTGCGTGTGTGTGTGTGTGTGTGTGTGTGTGTGTGTGTGTGTGTGTGCGTGCGTGTGTATTTGTGCGCGTGATTTATTAAGAAATTAACAGGAAAAGTGAAGAGACAGCAGGACTTTGGGAATGATCTCACACAGCCTGAAGTGTGATAAGACAGTAACGCGTGTGTGTGCGTGCGTGCGTGCGTTTATGTGTGTGTGTGTGTGTGTCTTTTTGTCCAAAAGACACACATCTTTTGGATCTGAACTTAATGACCTCAACAGCAGTCCACACACAGACTTAACTTTCTCCTTCTCAAGCCAACTCAAATCTCCCAAAGAATGCATTTTGAAAATATTTTCACATTTTTACATTCATCCAGTAAACCATGAATCTGATTTGTGGTTCTGATCTCTGCAGCGAGCCAAGTAACCAAATCTCCATCCTCATCATCTCGGCATGTAAACCTGTTATTAAATGGTTTGCTAATCAACAGATTTTTTTCCATTGCAGCAGCGACCGACGGTTGGGTTTTGTCACAGATTTGATCGACTAAATGTCGTAGAATAGTATTAAAAAAATGGGCCATATAACTTTAACTGTGTGTTCTTTGGGTTGGCTGCAGTTTGCCCACTTCTAAAGCATTTTATCCAGTATACAGGCCACAGAATGTAACACGACCAGCTGCATATTGGAAAAAAAGTTATTTTCACATTAGGCGAACTGAAGCAGTTGAGTGTTAATTAAATGAATGATGTTGACTGCTGCAGGAGCTTATCGATTGAGGTGAATTACGAATCACTTTGCTCAATCGAATCGTCAGTTCAGCTCAAAGATTCTTTCACTTTTTTTCTAAGCTAAGCGATTCGCATCAATGTTCAAACACACTTCAGTTCCTCCATCAGAGAGTGAAGGTCTTACCGTTCTTCCTGCCGTGTCGCTCAGCTGTCTTCAGTTCGTTAGTACAGTTCAGTTTTTTGATAGTTAAAGCTGTTATGTTCAGTTCAGTACAAAACTCAACATATACATCAATTTGACAGTGAAGAAGGGGGTCCAAGGCGCCATTAGCCGCCCAGTTTACCCTCCTCCCACATTCTTTTGAAGTCCTGAATCACTGTATCCTCAAATGCCCCAATAGTGCAACACTTGCATTAAATTTCAATCACTCCCGTCCACTCTAACTTTGGTGGTTGGTGTTCTCAAACTTTATTTAGGCTGTTGCAAGTTTATTTAGCACTAGTTAGCTGCGTTGTGTTTCCAAACACAACGCAGCTAACTAGTGCTTGTGGGATATAACAGCCCAAAACTGCTACTCAGCTGCACAAGTGTTACTGTCCTTTAAACTCATAGTTTTGGGTAATTGAACAAAAAAAGGCTGGTATATCCCACAAGCACTAGTTAGCTGCGTTGTGTTTGGAATTATTCCGCCACCCTGTGGTGCAAGCAAGCTATAAATACTCTGCAAAAGTTTAGCGAGAGTCTCTGCACACACACACACACACACACACTTTTTGGCCCCCTCTCGCTTCTGAAATGAATGCGGCGTCCCTGCTCTCAGCCACCAGTGAGGAGCTTCACTGCTGATTTGTTCAGTGACAATGATTCAGTCCAGTTTAAAGCAGCTTTAGTGAAACACGAACCTTCAGAGAATCATCAGCGACTCCGCAGCTCCTCAGAGCTTTACAGGGAGTTTCACCTCATTCTTTATCTGTCCGGCCGCAAATTTTACTGTTTTGGTTCACTCTCAGAGCTCTCATAGTGTCGTTTTTGGCCGCAGCAGGCAGCTGTTTCCAGAGAAAAACCTCTAAAAAAGCCACTGTTCACTAGCGGAGCATTTAGCAGCTACAGAGCCAGATATTCCCCCTCAGGAGCTGCTAGAGAGCAAAAACAGAGCTAAAAGAGAGTGAATATTGGATTTAAATTCACCAGGTGGACAGAAACATTTATAATTAAATCACTTAATGCAGGTTTAAAGATTCAGGGTTAACGATTTGTGAACATCTGTAGTTCTGACCAATAAGGAGCCGGTACCAGTTGAAGACCAGCTGGTGGATGATGTCACAGATGATGAAGCTGTGTATTTTTTTTTTTTTTTTTTTTTTTTTTACAGTTTATAAGTGTAAATTGCCCTGTGAATAAGTGTAAATGACAGTTTATGAGGATATTTTAAAACTTGCACAGTTAAAATGGACATTTATATCATCAGAAGCCGTTTAGTTTCTTGTTTCATCTCGACTCATCCTGATGCTCCGTCTTTGTCCGTCTCTCTGGCATCTCTCCATCTGCTGATCGTTCAGATTTGTGTCGGCGCCTTGCACTGCACCAAACTCTAAAAAAGGGGTTGTTTTCCACTCTTACACACACACACACACATACACTCACTCACTCTCTCACTCTCTCACTCTCGCTCTCTCTCTTTATGTTATCTTAACAAGGTCATAATGTCTTGAAATTAAGCCAGGATGTCCTGAGTGCCTGCCCTGTGCTGCAAAAACAAACAGTGTTCCTCTATGAGGGTGTGAGTGTGAGAGAGAGAGTAATGAAAGCATATGAAGGAGCTCACACACACACACACACACACATGCATGCACACACACACACACACACACACACTCATGCACACACACACACACACACACACGCATGCATGCACACACACACACACACACTCATGCACACACACACACACAGTCTGTGAAGCTGCAGCTGTGAACACACCAATCTGCTGAGTGCAGTTTGAGTCAGAAACTTAGTTGAGTTTAACAAGGTCAAAGTCTTTCTTCTTCTTCTACTTCTTTTCTGTGCACCCTTTCGCTCTCCTTTTTCTCATCTCTTCTCATCTTTCTTTACTCTTCCTCCCTAATGTACGGTATATAATCTCTTCATCTCTCCAGGAATGGAATGATGGAGGAAGACGAGTAGAGAGGGAATTTGCGTCTCCTCCGCTCTTATCTTTCCTTATTTTCGTCCCTCATCTCCTCCCATTTTTTTAGTGATTTTCTTGTTTACTCACTCTTTACCTCCTCCTCTTTCCCACGTTCTCCTTCTTCTCCTTCACTCATCTGCTCTTCCTTGCTTCCCCCAGCAGCTTTCTCTCCTCCTCCCATTTCCTTCCCTCCCTTCTTCTCCTGCATCCTTTCTCTCCTCCCGTCTATCATCGTTCTCATTCTTCTTGTCTTTGTTCGGCTTCTACTTCTCTCTCTCTCGATCCTTCCTCTGCTGCTCCTCCTCGCCTCTCTTCTTCTTCTCTTCATGTCTTCTCCTCTCTCTCTCTCTCTTTCCATCTATTCTTACTTCCCTCTCTCCACACTTCTGTCACTTTCTATTTCTGTCCATCTCCTCTTCTTTCCCTCCACGTCTTATCCTCCTGCACTTTCCCTCCTAATTTCCTCTCCTCTCCTCCCATCTTTGATCTGCTCAACCAACAAGCTTCTCTCTGAGGATTTTTGCTCTTTTTGAGCTGAGGAAAGAAATCTGGAAGATGTCAGTGACCCTCACACACGCACACACACACACACACACACACACACACACACACACACGCTAAGTCTTTTGTGATGATTCATTTCTTGGAGCTGATTGGCCGATTGTGTAACTTCCTAAACGGACCCAGATCTAGGTCAAACAGTTATTTAACCCCTTTTTTTTGAAGGGATCAAAATGTGTTTTCCTTTTATATATATATATATTTTTTTCTTTCTTTTTATTTGTTCGGCTTCCTGTACAGACTTGAGAGCTCACTGTGAGATTGACAAGCTTAGATACAGCGTCAACAAAACACAGTTGCACGGTGACTCAACTCTTTCAGGAACCGGAGGAATTTGTCCCAGTTCAGGCTCGTCCAGCTCAGGAGTTCAAATAAAGCGCCACATATTTGATTTTTGAGTTGCGTTCAAGAGATGTGTTCAAAACCCCCCAAAAATACTTTGCCAAGATGTAAGTGTGCAACTGATTAAAAAACACATTTGGTGCAACTACAAGTCACGTGTACGTTCCATATAACCATCAGTTTTTTGTTGTTTTCTGTCCTTACAGGCGTCCGTTGATTCATTGCTGAGAGCTGCAGATTTATAGTCACAGTCAACAATTAATCGACTTAAAACCATGCACAAATATATAGTTTCATATTTTAAAAAAACTCAGTAATTTCCTGATAGCTGGTTATCATAGTTTTTAGCAAATGTTACTCAAACAGGATGAAATAGTACATTTATTGGGGACTATTTTCAGCGGCGGATTAATCCACATTTGATGTATTTCTGGCAGCAGTTCTGGGTCAAAACAAACTACAGTGTAAAAAGTATAGTATGGTACATTCATATGTTTTTAATAGTTTTTGGACAACAACGGAGAAGATATATCAGGCTTTGGAGACACACACAATACATTTTAGTAGATAAATGTGTTGTTGAATTTGGTCTTTTCATGAGATTTTGACGATAAAGTAAATATGGACGACTGCCAGCCTCATTCATTAAAATGTCATTATGATCTTGTGGTTACGCGAGCAGAAATTGTTTTGAAAACTGTCCTTGTTGGTGCGTTCAAGGACACTCGCACATTTACTCCAAAACCACAATTTCAATTTGAATTCAAACGGACAACGTTAACTTAAATTTAACTTGTGGTTTTGGACGAAGCGTGCGGACATTACTCTTTTTTTATTGGTGCTGTCTTTTAATAACCCTACATCTCCAAATTGTGCATATAATTGTACCCCTTCTATGTGCTTAAGGACACTAGCATCTGAGGAATTATTTTTTTATACTATTATATTATTTATCATTATTATTTGAAATGTACCTGCTGTCAGTGCAGCATTGCCCTCATTTGACCTCCATATTTGCGGTGCTGTTACTGACACCTGCAGTGTGTTTGAGGTCAGGATGTTTCTACGTCCGTCTGACTAGCTTCATTCAGCTCACTTCAAAGCTGCAGCAGCTGGCACGCCACTAATCCTTCAGCCAAACACACACCACACACACACACACACACACACACACACACACACACACACATAAACACGCGCACACATAAACACATCAGTGTCTTCCAGGCAGTCAGCTGCAGTCCAGGCTGAAGTGAACATTCACAACAAACAGCTGCTTAGTCAGAAACTGTACAGCAGTACCGGAGGAGCTCCTCACGAGAAGTCATCACTGTCACATGACCAGAGAATTAGATGACGGCTTAATTTGACAAAATAAAAAGACTCAACTTGACACGAACATTAACAACTGGTGATTTCACTTGAACTCGAGCCTTATTATTTTAAAAACTGACAGATGACATCCCAAAAATTAAAATAGCTCCAGTATATTCAGAGTCAGATTACCTCGCTAACATGTTACACTGAACGAGCATCTTGTTTTTGTATTTTTGTCATGGTGGCTGCACTAGGCTGCCGTATCCAAACATCACATTTCATCACGTTTCCTGATCTGACGCCTCTATCAGCTGGACGAGCCGATACTTGGGCTTTTGTTTAACAGTACATTAACTTCTCGTCCCATGGGCTGCTTTTTACGTCACCCTGCTTTAAGAAAACATGTTTTTGACACTAACAGATGGAGGAAAGTGTAACTAACCGGTCCCAGCAGGTCAGAGAGGGAGGGGCCGACTAACAAACGACCAGCGAAATGAGAAAAAAAAGGATCTGCAGCCGTGACAGATATTGCGGCAAAGCTGGAGTGAAACCAATAAGGGTGGGGGGGGGGGGGGGGGGGTATGTGAGGTGACAGCGACAGTTATGCATGGACTGTTATATTTTGTAAAAAGACATCTTGACATCTGTCCCCAGCTATCGCTCCGTATCTTTCAAGGCTCTGAGTCATTTCCTTGGTTTTATAAGCATCAGTGGGAGCTGCAGACAGTCTGCAGCTGCTGCTCTCAGACCCTACACTTCATATACCGCAACTCCACATCTGGATTTAGTTTAACACAGCAGCTACAGTTTGGGTTCCATCACACCACCATGCACCGCTCACAGTCGTCACACTTCAAATGAAACTCAGACTGCTTTCATGAGTTAGCAATATTCACATGTTGGTTTTTTTGTCCAATCTGGCAACACAATCCCACAATTTTACACTTCTCTTCTTCAAAGCCTTCCTAAATGCTGCCCACAGGATCACACATGTGACCTCGTTGGATCAGTAACTGTGCCGCCAGCGAGCAAAACCCATCTGATTGTGTGTATGAAGTGGTCAGCCGGGATGGGACTGCTGTTTGTATGTGTGTGTGTGATACTCTTCACTGACACTGTGTTTTCCCTCCTTCAGGTCAGCAGAACCCAAACAGTCTTCGTTACAAGTACAACTTCATCGCTGACGTGGTGGAGAAGATTGCACCTGCTGTCGTTCATATTGAACTTTACCGCAAGTAAGAAAAACTATCTGATCATATACACACACACACATATAAGAAACCCTCTTTCTACTTTACTGGGTTCAGACGGGAGTCCAGCAGCGCCAAGATCAAAAAGTGGCTAATGTACCATGTCTGTAAATCTAATACATGCAGGTATGGTACTGCTAAGTGTGTTTCCATCCACTTAATTTTATGCACATTTTCAATTTGCACTTTAAAAAACCTGAATGGAAAATAGAGAAAAAAGTCAAATCAATCAATTAAGTGCAATGGAAACATGACGTACTTGCAGCATGTGACTTAAACGTCACTCAAGACGAAGAAGAAATGGCAACAGACGAAAACATCGGATCTGTGCAGAGCGACAAAGAGGAGACTGTAACTTTCCTCAAATTAATACATGAAACAAACATAAATCCCATATTTCCATCATGGTTTCAATGTGGTTTTCCATCATTTGACTGGTGGTTTTTTAATGACGTCATCTCGTTATGTCCTTTTCTTCTGCAGTAGTTTAATGGCACCGGACTTGTTTTAACTAGTTCTTACTTCATTTTAATTTATTTAACCTATTTTATTGGTTTTATAACATTTTTTGCATTTGTTCTGTCTTATCATCAGCTTCTCAGTCATCTGTAAAGCACTTTGAATAACCTGTACGAACATTCGAGTATTAGTATCAACACATGTTTATCTCAGACTCCTACAGTGGATGGAAACACACATTAATTTGCATTTGTCTTTTACCAATTTTCTGGAAATTCGGTTAATTTGCACAACATTATAAGTGGAATATGTCAGTAGTTCAATGGCAACAGACCACTAAGAATCAGCACATTGTCCATGTTTACAACCTTTAAAATTACGACTTGGTACCTCTTAACACACCTGCAGTTAAATCTTTCAAAGTTAAACCTGGAGCTTAGTGCTGCAACAGCGTAGAAGGACTGTATATTTAGTTTTTTGTTAATGTTAGTTTCTGGGATTGAGTTGGAAGCAGTTAGTGGTGTCTTCATATTGTTGTCTTCCTCTTTCTGCTCAGGATGATATTTTCTAAGCGGGAGGTGGCAGTCGCCAGCGGCTCTGGGTTCGTTGTGTCAGAGGACGGACTCATTGTCACCAACGCTCACGTGGTGGCGAATAAGCATCGAGTAAAGGTACGGAAAGCAACACGCGTCATGGGAAACATACTGACAATATCAGCTGCAGAATGTGATGTGTCCAAATCAGGATTTTGTGACATAAATTGAAAGTGTGATGAATTTCAGAATCAAATGAAACTGCAGTTTATCAGGAGCAAGGATAGCAGGATAACGTTTTCTCCTCTTCCTCCAGGTGGAGCTGAAGAGCGGAGCCACATTCGACGCCAAGATCAAAGACGTGGACGAGAAGGCCGACATCGCTCTGATCAAGATCGACACACCGGTGAGCAGTGAGAGAGAGAGAGAGAGAGAGAGAGAGATGGTTGTATGAATGAATGGGATCGTTCTTATTTGTGTTTTATCTTCCCTTCAAGTTAAAAACCTGCAGAGTAGCATCAGACTTTCGATGTATTGGACTCTGGCTGATCTCTTACCACCCCCCGATGTTTGTTCTGCTTCTTCCAAGTCTGCAGATGTTTTTGTAGTTGCGAAAGTGGAGCGTTTGTAGAGAAACAATCAGGTGTTGACTGGGAGTGATTCATGTCCTTGCTTCATCCCAGAATTGGTTTGTTTTTTTGTGATTTGATTTTGTGAAAACGTATCACCAATCTCACCTGCGTACAACATCATTTATTTGCTCATTCGTGTGTCCGCCAAAAAATCAGAGAAAACGCTGATTTGATTTTGGCAAAACTTGAGGAAGTGATGCATCTCAATCAAGAGAAAAATGGAGCATAAAACAAGGCAATATTTGTGTATTTAATCAATTAGCAAGAAACCTGATGTCACTTTGTGTTTTATAATTTCATACGTTCTTTTTTTTTTGCACCTCTTTCTTTCTGTTTCTCCATTTCGTGTCTGTAAACTGTCTGGTTATATTTTAGGATGCCGCTCACTAGAAACTTCTTTTAAATTCTCCTTCTCTTCTTCCAAAACAAGTTGCTAAACTGAAGTATTTATCCCTTTTAGACAAGTTTACTTGTCCTCAAGGAGGAAATTCTTTGCCACAATTCATAACACATAACACAAACAAGCAAGACACACAGATTATACAGAGTTATACAAAATACAGGATTCACAGGGACATTTGATTACAGGGGTCACACAACACAAACAGACATGGATTGACACTCTACACACCACAGACTGGATTTCATGTAACTTAAGAGGAGGTTACTTATTTAAGGCTCGTATAGCTGTACAGTAGGAACAAAGCTCTTGCTAAAACAGGCCTTTCTGCACGTGGGTAGTCTGTACTGTCAAGGGAGCAGTAGGAGATAGACCCAATTGCAGGATGCAGGAAGTATGAACTGAGGAATATCTTTATTTAGGCTCCAGTGCAGGCAGAGAAAAAGAGCAGACTAAACGAAGGATCCAACAACACTGAACTGAAAACCAGGACTAAAATACTAACTGAACTAACGAGGAGATGAGGTGCAAGTGGGGAGATGGGTTGTGAGGGGAGTGAGGAGATGAAATGGGAGAATGGGAAAGAAGCTGATAAGCTTGGGAAAACACTGAGAAAAAGGCAGCGCTAATGAGGTTGAACGCAGGGCAGGTGTGGAGGGAAAAGCGGTCTGGGGACACAGGAGGAAAAGCACACAGCAAACAGAAAACCAAAAAACCAGAAACAGAAGTCTTCAAAGATACATTCAGTCCAGTCCAAAGAAAATGTCTGAGGGCCTCTGGAGGACCTGTGAAGAATGGCAGCTAGGGACACAGAGAAGAAGAGAAGGGGGGTTAAGTGCTGGTGGATCAGGTGATTTTGAGTGCTTTGTGGATCAGGGATGAGGAGACACAATTAAATAAGTTTGAGGTGGGAATACCAATGAGTTTGTTAGTGAAATGAGTTATCTTTAAGAGTTTATTCTTATCGGTGACTGTCAGTGTATGAACAAAACAGATGGCACCATACAGAGGAATTGGCTCAAAAATGCTACGGTACCAGAGAAGAAGAAGATGGGGTTGGACAGACAGGTGGTTTTAGTTTACGGATGGCTATGAGTCTCTGTTGACAACGCTTGTAAATGTCCATGTTATGCTGATTGAAGCTGAGGTTATTGTCCGATGTGATGCCAACGTATCTGAAAGACTCCAACACCTCTACATTCCCTCTTTTAATGGTGAGACTGGGGGATGGACCGGTGTTTTGGGGGGGTTAAAGAGCAGTTCTTTAGTTTTTGAGATGTTAGGGTATGTGTACCATGTGCTAAAATGGGATATGGAGTGTTGCTAGGCAGAGAGAGACGTAGAGGGTTAATGGTGGGTGGACTTTGATAGTCGTTCGTATAGAAGGTGTAGAGAAATGGACCCTAGTATTGAGAATAATAATGATGGGTGACCTTACTGCTTGACATATCGCTAGTTATGGATCCAATGGATTCATGGCGATGGAATTTGTATGTACTGTAGTTCCTTGATTTACCCGATGGCGCTGGATTGTGCTAAAGGCGGAGCTAAAATCAATGAAAAGAAGTCTGGCATAGTTTCTGGGGGGGGGGGGGGGGGGGGGGTGTCCAAGCATTGCAGCAGACAGTGCAGCAGACAGGCCACTGCATCATCTGTGCCTTTCCTTTGCTTGTATGCAAATTGGAGGAGATCCAAGAATGGTAAAACATATGGAAGGATGATGTTTTGGACCAGTTTCTTGAAGCATTTCATTGAGGCCTGTAATGGTTTAGCTCTGAAAGGTCTGTTTCTTTAGGAGCAGAGATGGCAAATTTATGTCTTTCATATAACAGGGACTGTTGAAGTACTGAGCGGTCTGAGGAAGAGCGAGTGAAGGATGGGTGTTAGTTCAAGAGCCTTATTTGGTTTGCACCAAAAAAGTCGGAGGTAGACATCCTGCCTGGCTAGGAGGGGACTCATAATCCAACTCATGGAAGGGCAAAGGGTTCAATAGGCTCTCACAGTCTGCTGAGGAATCAAAGGTATCAAATCGGGCGTAGAAATTGTTGAGATTATTGGCAAAGGTGATAGAGTCTGGTGCACAGGTGGTATGCTTGGTAGCTTGTCCAGTGAGAGTCTTGACTCACTGAAAGGCTTGTTCGGTGTTCATGTTTGCACATTCCTGTTCCAGTTTATTTTTATAGCTCTTTTTGGCCTTGAGAATTTCATTTTTAAGCCTAAAGGCATGCTTTTTCTTGTTGAAAATATGTTTTATTTGAAGGGATGATCCACGGTTTTGAGTTTGGGTATGTTCTGATAGTCCTTACTGGTATCAAAGTACCCAGACGGAGTTCGATATAGTCAGTGAAGACCAGGATCTGGGTTAGGAAAATATGCCATTGGTGAACATTCCCTGTATGAAAAGCCTGGTTTTAATTTTAGCTCACTGGGACCTTTTAAGCCAAATAATATCATGACTCATGAAAGTGGATAGCTATGGAGCAGGTCAAGAGACGCTGGGAAAATTTTCATGTGGGTCAGCACTTTTTACTTTGTTTTGGTCCAGGGATGACTGGACGGCCGAGTTCAGTTGAGTTCAGTAAGGTTTTCCACAAATTTGGCGTAATGGAAAAACACTTTCAACATAAGAAGGTCGGTGTGTCTTTTTTTTATATATATATATACAGACACCCCTGCACAAGGTCAGACAAATAAAGACGAATGTCCCATTTTCATGAGTAAAATTCATGGAGAAATTTTGATGCCAGCTTCACTCACCAGAGCAAACAGCTCCAATCCAACTGAAGTGTATTTAAATGTGCTTTAAAAGGTTTGAGATCTCATATTCCCCCCAGTTAAACAACCAAAATAAAGAACCAAAGTATTCAAAAGAAGTCTGTTTGTGACTGAACGTACCTTAGAACAGGTTATAAAACGTAGCTGCGGAAAATAGGCAGAATAAGGGGAAATGAAGCCCGTCTGCTACTTATGAAAGCAGACAGGATGCATTACACAACTCTGATCTGAACTCTGTTTTCACGATACTGAAAATACAAGATTTGAGAAGCTTTAATGAGATGTTTTCACACCTTAAAATGTAGATATTAAAGACGTTTGCAGTTTAGTTTCCATCCTCAAGAAATGATTGTCTATTAAAACACTCAATAAACAAGATATAAAAGACGTATACAACAGAGTGTCAATCTAAAGTAAGACAAGTACATTTTATCTCACAGTAAGATTTGTGGAAGGTTTTTCTTTGCCCTCTCTGGTCTGTCAGGAGGGCAGGTTCAGACCTGTTAATGCCATCTACACACAAACATCCTTCCTGCCATCTTGAAATGCCATCAGCATAAAACAAGTTTTTTGGGGTCATGAGGGATAAGACGCTTCCAGACACACAGGCATGATTGTGGTAACTGTGTAATTAGACCATCAAAAACTCTTCACTAAGCAGTTCTCTACTTACAGCGAGTAATTACTGTGGCCATTTCAAAAAATGTCACTTATTGGTGTAACGAGTGCGGTAATGCAAGGTTAGGGTTTTAATTTTGATCCAGGCAGACCTGGTTTTGATAGAAACTGGAAGGATAAAGAAATGTCATCTGTTGAGAAGTAACAGTTCTATTTTTTTGCTGCAAAACTGTACATTTGCCAAATAACAGGCTCTAGTCCAGCTCATATACTATATACAGTATATACAGTAAGTGTGTGCAATGAATTTCCCATTAGATCACACATAACTCCACTACTTTACAGATTTGACAGACACTCAGCGAAGGTTTGTACATTTTCTCCAAACAAACAAGCTTCTGTTGTTGTTGTTTTCAGCACTTGAGTTTAATTAAACTCAGGTGTGTCTCAGATTTAGAAATTATGTTTGTTGTGCAGACTGAGAACAGCCCCAGACAAATACGTATGGAATAAACCCACTGACACACACACACTGCAGGATGTGAGTTCATGTTTGCGGCCAGACAGAGACGATCATGGTTTTCTCGGCATGTTTGGGCGGGGCAGCGGGGCATAACTGGAGCTTCGGGAGATGAATTTCTGCAGAGGTCCACAAACTGCTCAGCATTTGCGGTTGTGGTTTACATGCACACAAAAACCACGACTCTCTGCTCTAATGACTTATAGCCCTCCACCCTCCCACACACCCATCCTGACACAACACCCATCCTAACACACACACACACACATTATGAAAGTTTGTCTCAGCTGTTTGATTTCTGTTCTGCTTGTCTGCTCTGATGAAGTGTCATGAAATAAGCACAGCTACCTGATGTAGTTTCACATTATCAATCATCATCTGTCACTTTATTCATCATAAACTCGGCACTTCATAAAGTACTTGAAAATGTAGCAAACACGGATGCCTCACATCAGCCGCAGTCCATCCTTCATGGTGATTAAACCCAAATTTGAAGGAGGATTTTCTGCATATTTCTAGGTTTTTATTTATAATCTGGGGCTCTATTGGAATATCTTTGCATGATTCATAGTTAAAAACTCCTCATTTATCTTGTACTGGCCCTTTATGCAGCCCCTCAGTTCAGCCTCTGTCTGAAACAGGCAGTTTTAGCTCCTGTCTCTTTCTGTCTCCGGTTCCGGAGGCTAAGTAAACAAACTATAGTAGCAGGATTTCACTTCTTTCTCTCCTTCTGTACTCCAAATATAAACTTGTCAAATACATCCGTACGTGTTGGAACTGAATCAGATACGAAATATGCGAATGGACAACGTAAATAACACATGGAAAAACCTTAGCAACCATTTATGGGCATGTGTGAACAACATGATGTCATCATGAGGAGGAAGTAGAGGTAACTTTGTAGAGCAGATTGAAGTCCTGACTTTTGACTCGCAGGGTGCATTTTTACATACGTTCACCTCAAGTTTTGGACCTTTGACCATGTTTAACATCTCGCATCATAACAGTATAAAAATAACAGAAAATCCCAAAAAGTAAACAGCAGGATATGTCCCCAACATTTGTAACCATCACACGACCAACCTTTGAGTTGTCTGATGAGTGCTTGCAAGACATAAACATTTTTACCATCAGTCCTAATATGACATGAACGCAGCATAATTTCATAGTTTTGGGCATCATTTCTTTCATTCAGTTGGGACGACATTTTATTCAGTGACTTGATTGCCGCTAATTGCTGCAGAGAAAAAGTGCACAAGTGTGTGCAAAATTGCAAAGTGCAGATGTTCAATGATGCAGAAAATGCAAATTCAAATTTTCAAACTAATGGACATTTACTAAATACATACATAGTTGCGGTAAAAGTTTTTGAATATTAGTCATTTTTTAAGATAATCTTAGTCTTAATTAGAGGTTTTTACATCGGTGTTTTCTTTAATGATGGAGACAGTAAGCTACTCATCCATGAATCACCTATGAATCGCCTGAAAGCAGTTTCGAGACGTGTGCGCACAGAGCAGGTCAGTGTTTAACAGCTTTTAGTGTCATTTCAGCAGTTAAGTGTTTGCAGACGGAGCGGTCGGACATGTAGCTGCGTGTTAAGGACAGATAAGCTTCTGCCTCAAAACTATCAGAGGAGGTTTTTGTGAAAGTGGGGCAGAGAAACAGAAAGAGAGGTTTTGTTCACACCGCTGTTTTCATGCTCGCTTCTGATTATCCACTCAACATTTAGCCCAGTTCTCGTCTGTTTACTTTGAATAATGATTGTAATCTAACATGACCCAAACTGCCTTCTTGTGATTTTTGAAAAAAAAAGAGTCTGACACAGAAAAGTCTCAGTATGTAGGACAGTAGCTTTATATAAATAAGCACTCTTTTCTACTGACGTAACTGGCAGCGATTGATTGATGTCTGATAAGTAGATGATCAGAGTCGTCTAACTTTTATCTAATGAGCAGGAGAAAGGCTGTTTGGGTTGTGTAGAGATTTAAAAAAAAAAAAAAACTATCAAATCAAATGTTTATTGTCATATGCACAGATCTACGGGGGCCAAAGAGGGGAAAAAGAGGACAAATTACTAAATTGAGAGCATAAATTTCTTACTTTGTGCTCCCTTTTGGCGGCCAAAGATAACCAAACAGAGATGAGAAATATAAAACTATGAAAATTTAAACTATAATCAGAGTATATACAAACTTTACAAGATAGAAAATACAACTACTGGGAGTTACAAACAAGAATATCAAAACCAGAACACGGTTTATTACTGACAGGCAGCTAGAATTATTCTTTGCCGCTGGACCGGAATTTACTGACCCGGTTAATCTGATGATTGATAATGCCTCCTTTGAATTGATGATAGCTGGGTTAAATGATATCAAAGGAAAGTTTTACCAGGTCTGGAATCTTTTTTTTTGAATTATATAAAAGATGGAAATAGGTGCTTATAACATGTAAGAGGAGGAGGATTATTATTTTATTTAACACCCTTCATAGTTGAGGATTTGGATTCTGCACATATTAAAACCAGCTGACAAGATGGTTCAGAGCTCTGATACCACTTGGCATCTTTTTTTGCTGTTTTACAATGATCGGAAAAATATCAGAGTGAGATGATGGAGACAACAGAAACTGGAAAATTCCAGCAGCTCTGTGTGGTGAACAGCAATAGAGAGACAAGAATTTGTATTCTGGCTAAAGCATCTGATTGATGTAACATCTTTTTTTTTTTTATATCATAACTTGTTATAAAAGGCATCCTCTGAGCATGTGCAGACAGGAGTTGGTAGGTGTTGTTTTGAATATTGACTCATCCAGTAAAGCCTTTTGGCGATATTCCACCTCGATCCAGGATTGATTATTTTCCATGACACGTGTCTATGAGCAGCTTATGAAATCTGCTCTCAGCTGATCTGATCAGCTCAGAGGACTTAACAGAGCACATAGGGCACAAAATTAGCACCAGCCAACAGCCAAATGCTGGTAAAATATGCAAGTAGGTTTGCTTCACTCACCAGCCAGAAAACAATGATTTGAACATTCACTAGCGATTCAACTGGTGGACAAAAAAGGTTCATTTTGCACCCTGAGGGCCCGTCTGAAGGCCAATGGCAGCGTCTGAATCATACAGCTGGTAGCACTGCTGCAGACACTTTCAACTCACTATTTAAAGTGAATCAAGCCATACAGCTACGGCCTCCCAAAGAGTGAGAAAGATCATTTTAGGGATTCAAATATAGAGATTTGGAGGAAATACATATCTGGTAATTAATACTGCTTGCACAGAGAGTGAATATTCTGGACTTATTTTTCACTTCACAGGTTTTATCCCCTCTGTGAATTCCTCAGAGAGTTGGCAAATCTTCCTGTTTGTGTAACCAGGCGGCTGAAGGCTTTGGTTTCTATGAGAGAGGGAGAAGCAGGAAAGAGAGGAGAATGAGGGAGTCAAAAAAAAGAAAGATCAGGAAAATACAGCATTTCATTTCCTTTGCACATTTTTTGTGTTAAATCAAGAGTCAGAGTGCAGATACTTTGCACCAGGGAGCGAAGTATCTGATGTTTGATTAACTCAGAATGAACATTTAAAAAAAGCACAAGAATGCATGCAGAAAGACAATAAGTTGCCAAAATTAAAAAAAAATACTAAACAAACTACATACAATGAAAAACAGGCATACTTTAAATAGGAAAAACTTAAACAGTGACACATTATCACCTTGTTCAGATCTTAGCTATTAGATGTAGTTTAGATGTTAGCAGACAGTTGCCTGTTTACAGTATTCGTTCAGAGTCGTGTTTCTGGCCACAAGGCAAAAACGACAATTTTGGTATTTTCTTGACCTTGAATTTTGAATTTTTCTTCACCCATTGGTGTTATATTCTTCTACACAGGGTGCACAGGTGGTAAATTCATTGAAATGAGGCAGTGCAAAGCTAGTTGTTGCTGTTTTGGTGCAAAACCGAGTGTTTGACGTAGTTCTGAAGATCGACGTCTCAGAACCACGTCTGTTTCTGGCGCATCCATAGGATGTATATAAAGATGGACGTAGTGAGGTGTGACATCACCCGTTGGTTTCATTGGAGCCAGTTTGAAGCCCAGAGTTGCAGCTTATGGTCGGCACCATCTTTTCTGTTTGAGACCTTCCAGATAGGTAGGGTTAGGGTTAGGGTTAGAGTATGGGGTGTTATCTTTCAGGCTCTGGTAACGCGCCTCGCTACCTTGGACCAAAGCTAAAGCTAGCTTCCTGGGAACACCAAGTGCTGCACACTTGGGCTAACGTTAGCTACTTTAGCTAAATTGTGCTAACAGGGCAGGTATCGTAATCAAGTCACATTAAACTTAGTGAAATATTGAAACGATTGTCCGACTCAGTGTGAGTCCCGGAGCCGGGGAGATCAGCAGGTGAGCCAACTGTCAATCACAGCTGTCAATCAACACCCACACAGCAGACAGCAAAGCTACTATACATCTTCAAATCTTATTAATGGAGCAATAATTTCCAGCACACTTATTAGAGGGCCTGAATTTAGAGATTGAGACCATAATGACTCGATGAAAACAATGATTGACTTAGTGTTTCTAGAGAGAAGTTTCTGAAGCTAAGAGATAATTATAACTGAAATGCTGTTGGAGTGAACCAATCAAAAAATTGGCATCAACAAACAATTTTTTAAAGTTATTTACTCATATCATCATTGTATAAACTGACTGTAAGACAGAAACAAAAACACACAATCTGCTTTTTGGCAGCAGATTTGTGGCTCAAACTCAGAATCACATCAACGTCATGGGAAGTTTTGAAATGTAATTTTTCAGACTTTCAAGTGCTAAAAGCTAAATTCTATTTACCTGCATCGTGCTGTGGTGGCAGCATAGATGAAGATCTCAAAACAAGGTCACATAAAAGCAAAACTATCTGCATGGTTACTGACCCTGTAACACGCTGACTGTACTTGAGATTTTCTGCATGATGTGACCCACAGCAGCAACCTCTAGTTCCTGAATTTCATCATAAAAAAACCCTCAAAAACATCTTTTTTTAACTACGTTGAAGAAATGACAGGCAGGAGGAAGCTGAGAGAGAGATAATGAGAAGGAGGCAGAGATGAGAGATGAAGACAGGAGGCCTCAACAAACCCACTGTTATGTTTCTTGTTGTGGTCTTTGTGTTCGGTCGCTTTGTTGCACTCCGCTTAGTCGCCGTCTCTTAAATTACTACTGAACTCGGCCCCTCTGCTTTGTAATCTCACTCCGGACAAAGCGCTGTCATCCTGGAAACCACCGAGCGGGAAACGTGGTCATTTTCCCCGGTGGGTGTGTTCGGCTGGCTTCAGATGGTTGGAGTTCTGTTTGTGGCTCAGAACAGGCGAACAGAGGAGCGTTATGTTTAACTAATGGAGTAAAGCTTTGATTAGAACAGCTGAATGAATCCATTCATAACACGGCTCACGTTGTTTATGTCTGTGTACTGTAAGCTTGATGGTGATTTAGGAGGGAGTTAGCTTGTTTGTGTGTGTGTGTGTGTGTGTGCGTGTGTGTTTGTACGGGATGCTGGTGATGTGGGCATTGACCTCACTAACATAAATTAAGCCATTTCCCACCAAGTTAAAACTTTCTTTTCTTGTTTCTTGTTTCGTAGGCGAGAAAGTGATTTATATTTAAATTTATTTTAGTACAAACTGACTGTTTGTACTAAAATAAATCATAATCTTTATTATATAGTAACCAAAAAAAAAGGCTCTTTTGGTCAAAAATAAGTTACTTTTGTGTTTTATAAGGCTGGGAAACTGAAAAAAACACAACATCAGTAAGAATATTTATACCAATATCAATATATATCATTGGAAAATCACATTAAAATAATCAAACTGATGTTCAATACAATTAACTGAATTTTGAATAATTTTGCAAAACAGCAATGTCAACGTTTTTATTATTTTGTTGCTTCTTAATTATGATTGGCTTAGAATAATTGATTTTTACAACATGATGTCATATATCAATAACATGATATGATCATATCGTCACAGTGGGCAGTTGTGAGTTGGCTGATAGTCCAGCGTAGTTCATATTTTACCTTAGTCATGAGCTTTTTTTTTATCACTAATGCTACAGACAAGCTGCAACAATTAGTCGATTAATCGATTAGTTGCCAACTATTAAATTAGTCACAAACTTTTTTTGATAATGGATTAACCATTTTGATTTCAACATTTTTTGTCCAAATTCTCTGATTACTGAATATTTTCTGCTTTTTTTTTAGTCCTCTATGACAGTAAACTGAATATCTTTTGGTTGTGGACTGTTGGTCAGATTATCTTGGGCTTTTGGGAAACACTGATTGACGTTTTTCACCGTTTTCCAGCATTTGTTTGTATCTTGTGCAACTTACACTTTCCTGTCACTATTCACCGGTTGCACTGATCAACAGTTGGTAGAAGTCACGTGCCAACAAATGCTGCCGTAGAAGAAGACTACCAGCTAGCAAATATGAATGTAAACAATGCAGAATTTAAAATACTTCAAAAATCATTTTTGCTAATGTTTTACGAGGAAAGAAATGCATTTAACATGTTTGTTGGGGACACACACACTTAATTTTGGTACCTGAGACACTGAATACAAACATAAATGTAGTCAAGAAACAAACTCCACAAAACCTCGTTATTGGTTAGTCTCTAATTAATACACTAAGAGCCCTCGGATATTAATGAATACATATCATTTTTATGTTTCAAGAGGCTTTAAAACAAAGCAAAATTTCATTAAATTAATGAGCAATTTATGAAAAGCAGAAGTTCTTTTACATGACGTCGAGCAGCATTTATGTGTATATTTCTGCTTTTTGTGCAAAAGTGTAAATTATATTTTATTTAGAAACTTTTAATGATCGTTTGAGAGGGAAGTATTCATTGGTTTGGATGTTGGTGTTCACATAATCACACATATGAGAGAGGTACAGTGAAGCTACATATGATAGCAAACACAACGTCTTCTTAGCTTCTGTTTTAGCCTCCGCATTTGAATTAGCTTGGTTCTATGCAATGACTCATCCAAACCGCCGGACACACACGTAGACCAGGCTGTTGATCTTGTACAGGTGTGCTGAGCATACCTGTGGTTTCAGACCTGCGTGTCAATCAGAAAAGAAACAAATAAACATGAGGGAGAGAAAGGGAAAGGAAGTGCATTTTTCCGTGATTGTTGTCTTTATTGGTTGTTTAGAAATGCCCTGAGATGTAAAACACGTCACACCTGCCTGTTTTTCTCTGTGTTATCTAAATTTATCTCTTTCTTTGTTCATTTCATCAACCCTTCGTTCCTTTTTCCTCTCCTTCTCTTCACATACTGTACATATACATACTTTTTCCACCTCTCCTCTCTCTCCAAAACTTCCAAAACTGGGTCAGAGTCTTCAGGATTGTTACTTAACAGAGGAAATGGGCAACACATGTGTCTGTCATCAGCAGGGAAACAAGATGCACACACATATACACACACACGCTCGCGCTGACAGACAAACGGACGCTTGTTACGCCTGCTGGAGACTGGCTTTGATGAAAGCTGAGTGCTAACATCACAGCTGCTTTATGTCTCAGTTTTTCTGCTCTGTGTCACATCTGTGGCTGAAGTAGGTTAGTAGGACAACACGCGGAGAGCCAGCGCACAGTTCACGGAAGGTCAGCCAATCAGAAAACAGCTGTGTTTGATCGCTGGAGTTCCCGAAGATCATAGACATATTGAAAGAATTGATACGGCACCGTGAATCATCCGTTCTGCCAGTTTGGTCTCCTGTGGACCAGAAAGCATTTTGATGCCTGTACAGTTGTTGGCCACATCCAGCGCTAGGTATCCTTTAGCTGCCTGAAGTCATCGACAGTTGCAGCGTGTCCTCTTGAGGAGAAGATGACATGACCTCGAAGAAGTCCTTGGCCTCGCGAACACAGTGCAGCTGTCCACCCTGAAGTTTTCTAAAAGATTTATGAGGTACTTTATCATGTTACTCATATTCCCAGTTGCTCCTGAAATAATCCTGCACTTTATGTATTTTTATCTGACGCATGTAGTATAGCCATACTTTCAAACATTTTGGTGGTATTTCAGCACGCTGAACTGTCTACTCCGTTTAATATATGTGATGGGGAATTGCTGAATATACACACAAAGAGAGGATTGTTAGGTTATGAAATAATGTAATCAAATAATACAATCAGAAGTATAATGCATCATAGTTCTGGAGACAAAGATACAACCCGCCTAGCTATCTTTTCTTTGTCTGAAAAGTTAACCAGTCCCTTAAATACTACTTGTACAGAATCTAAAACATCCGTTTACTAACCTTACAGGTCAGCAACCAACCATCAGATAGAAACACAAGTCAAAAGTTTAACTAACCTAGGAACAGTCTCTCTTCACGACCATATATGACAGTACATAAGCATACACCAAGTTACATCACTAAATAACATTACTACTGTATTAATTAAGGACAAAACACACTATCCTCTAAAAGCTTATCAGATTTAGACATAAACATCTACATAACTATAGTTTATCTTATCACTGGCTCAGATAAAAGTACAACACTTAAACACACAACTGCCTCATCTTACACAGCAAAGAACTAAGTTTAGAATAGACACAACTAACACTAAACTGAACTTAAAACACTATCTGTAACATGTATGATATATTCAAGAAATACATCAACCACCAGAGACTATAAGGGTTGTAGCTGTTGTGGTAGTGGGCCAATCACACGTCGCATTAAATCGAAGGTTTGCTGTGATCGGCTGCGAGCAAAATTATACAAATAGTCATTTTTTTTCTAGATCTAGGTACAAAAAGGATCAAACGCAGGTATCATACTGGGTTATTTCAGTTGATACCTTAAATGTAGCAAGTACTGATACCAGCACACTCACTCTTAGTACATCTGCAACTGTTTTTTCAAGAAATGAGACATTAGTACAAGTGTTCAGTGTCGAGGTTTAGTCTGAAAAGTTGTCTCCAGTGTCTTGACTTCAACGGGGGAGTCCATTCGACCACTATGGACCAGCATGGCCAATTGCTTAGAAGGTTGCACTGGACTGTTGGGTTTGACGTAGCTCAGACATATGAAGAAGCAGTTGCCTTGTTTGATTATTTACCTTGTGACTAGCTGAATAATTATTGGTGCCATAAATCGATTTTTGTTTTTCTGCAAATTGCAAGATTGAAACATCAAAGTGTTTTTTGGACAGTTGTGCAAGAATAATGAAAGAGCTGAACCACCTGCAGGTTGTCATCATTACACATAAATTACAGGTCAGTACCAGATGCTTCAACTAGAGCACAGGCAGTGTAATATTATTATATATAGTAGTACAGAAACATCCGCTCACTAATGGGTCTGCTGCTGTTTCTGTTTTTGGAAAAGACTGCTGCTAGCTAGCGTTAGCCGCCCTGCAGGTAGAGACAAACTGAACAAAGTAGAAACTGTTCAGTCGACTCCAAGCGCTTCAACTCTCGTAACTAGAGATGATTCCTCGTGAACAGACTCAAACAGGGAGCACAGATCAGTGTCAGAGTCATTTTCAGTCTGTATTTCTGGTAGATGCGACCATTAAATTCACTACCAGATAGTCAGAGACAGTTTTCCACCAGGAATCACCACAGTCCTGCAAACTGCAGCAGGTGAACATGTAGTGAAACTAATCACATCACAGTTTATGGGATTATCGTGACTCAAAACAGCAAAAGTAGCGGCTACCATCTATGTTACTTTTTGACTAAAAATGTACATTTTGTGCATATTGAAATAACTTGATTTTCACAATTTAGACATTTTACACATCATGCAAAAACAAAAATTTGAATTAATTCACCATATCGCCCGGTGCTGATAATTACTATTGACCAGCACAGAGCTCCTATCAGAGAGAACAAAATCACATGATTAAGTTCAACTATAACTAGCTGGCTGTTATGCATCCAGATGTTAGTGAAACACTAGTTCCTTAGCTTTAGCATGTATGACGGTATATAAATGCACTAATCATCGAGCTTTAACTAGTTATCAATGTTACAAAGCAGAACACCTAAAGATGAACGTTAATAGCCACAAAGATATCTTAAGTACAGAGGAGAAAACTTCTGTGCAGGCAACAAAAGTCATAATGAATCAATTAAGGACTTAATTAAGGGCCCGACATGCCTTCACTGCCTCCATCACCACAGTAAATGGTGATGGTTGTCAGGTTGACTGTGTGCACCAAACTCTGAGGAGCTCCTGCTTTATTTTATTTTGTAAAATCAAGGTAAATACAAAAGAAACGTTTAATTTGCAGCATTATTTCTGGCACGTGTGTGTGTGCCTGCTGGCTGAAGGTAATTAGCAGTAGCAGAGAAAAACAGCAGTCTGCAGGCTCAGTGTTTAATGGCTTTAATAAAGTGTACAGAGAGTGAGAGAATGTAAAACATTGGTACAGAAGTACACAGTGCGAGATGGAGAGTAGTAAAATACTATTTAAGTCTATTTTAACAGATTATTACTTATAAAAGTCTTAACTGGGCTGTTCACGTTCAGTGGCAACATAAACTTGTGTGTGTGTGTGTGTGTTTGCACTAGCGGTAAGTCATACTCAGCTTTTATATGGCAGCATTGGAAAGTGCGATGGCAGGGATGGAAAAGCGAATATTTACAAGCCAGTTAGTCAAAGATGCAGACGGAGCTGCGACCTGCAGCTACACAAACTCCAGCAGGAATAGAAATCTGTTGGATTTTCACAAACGTATCCAGCTGGACTTGTTCTGCACTTCTCTTCCCGTCTTAGCAACTTTTAGTTTGGACCACGAAATCACAATCACACTCATGCTGTAATGACACGTGGGTGCGATTATTTCCTTTGGCAACGTGTTTTAACTCCAGTTTTGTAGATTTCACATGTAGACAGAGGGGCACGGAGGGAGCAGGAAAGTGCTGAAGAAACCGCCAAGGCTGCATTAAACTGGAGAGAACTGCCAACTGACCACATGTTGGTGAGAATCGATCGATATCAAGGGGAAAAAATGAAAAAAATTACAGTTGGGGTAGAAGATGGATAGCATCCTTCTGTTATTATAAGATCTTACTCATAAGATGTGCATTTGATCCTAATTTTACCCTTTTTTTGATACTAACGGCCTGCATTTTTCAACAATAGCCATTCAATTTATTTGTAGCCTCTCTGTATTGTAGATTATATTGTTACTGGCAGAGATACAAAGCTTTTATTAGACAGATTTCACTGGTTTTCAGTTACTAAACCTAGAAGAAGTTTTAGTGGGTGACTGGAGGTGTAAACCTTTAAAATTTAACATCCTATTAATGGCTCACATGAGTATAATGAGTGTTTTTGTGAAAATACTTGTAATGAACTGAGTGAACCAGTGTGTGAGTGTGATTTTGGATGAGGACACACACACACACACTCACACTGATGAACTGAGTGGCATGTTGGACTCATCTCACAGAATAAAAACCTGATGCGAAACAGAATTAGACAAAAAAAAATGAATTCAGTAGAGTTTTTGAGTCCAACAAACACAGAGCAGCGAGCCTGACTGACACGTTGGTGAGTCGTGGCGGGAACAACGCTGCGGGACTGAAATGAGCCGTCGTCGATGGTGATTTACAGTTTACAGTTCGGTGACTGGGTTGTGAATGAAGAGAGGCTTCGTCCAGACTGCGAGCTGACTCAGCGCTCCACAGGAAATCCACGTCTGTCTCCCAAAGCTTAAAGAGAATAAACTGCTGTTTACCTCTGCGTGGTTCAGAGTGTGTGTGTGTGTGTGTTTCCTGTCAACCGCTCAACGTTTGTACACCTTTGAGTCCATCTAATTCAGATTAAAAACACCTTCATTTTCAACATTTTCATATTGAGTATTAAAGTCCACCTCCCGACGTTCTTCTCCTCTCTGTGCAGAATTATGTATGATGTTTAAACTGTGCAGGATTTGTGACATCACAACTAGTTTGGAGCCAATCGCGGTCCAGTATTCAATTTACACAAGTGTGATGTGGAGACTTGAAGCCTCTAGTGCACAAACACTGAGACTTTACAGTGAAGGAGGAGACATCTTGTATCAAGTAGTTCAACTTTGGAAATGAACAACATTTACATATTCATAGAGTCAGGATTTTTAAAATGAAGCAGTAGATGTAATTTTAAGAATTACAAGGTAATTTACCTTTTTTGTGGAAAAATTCAAGTTATTATTTAAAGTTTCTATGTGTCTTAAAAAATGTTTGAGGGGAACTTTATCTAATGTAAAACCATTAATATGCTGCTTTAATGACAACACTAGCAATAATTAACTATTTGATAATTATCACAGTATTCTGCCTTTTTTTCTGTTTAAAAAATAATAATAACTGGACCAGTGCAAATACAGTATATATTTAATTTAATTATTTTTATCTTCAATAAAATGTTTTTCATTATGATTTTTTTTAAAAATTAAACTTATTTTGTTTTTTTCACCTAATTTTATTGTGTTGTTTGCTTCATTTTAGAAATTAAGCAGCACAGAGACGTTTTGTGCAGCAAAACAAACGTGTTTACACACCCGCTCTTCATAGCTGAAACATCTGTGCATTTTTTCCCATGTGCTCATGTTTGACAGATTAAACTAAATCAAAGGAATAATTAAACTGATTTGGATGTTTTTACTATGACTTTGGCTGCACAAACCTCGGTCCCCCTTTTTGTTTGTGGTGGAGCACAATGTTCTTTAATTTCGACTTTATAGAGTAAAAAGCTTGACAGCTAAAAGTTACAAGTAACAAAGAACAATTGAAACTCTGTTGATAAAATGTCCAATAATAACAGATAATACAGTCTATTAACTTTTTATCGTCAGCTGCGCTTGAAGACAAACTAAACAAAATGTTCCGCACTTTGTGGTGATTGTGTTTTAAACTGCATCCTGTCTTTAACCATATGTGTCTCTCTGTCTCCCTTCTCTGTGTGTTTGGAGCAGATGAAGCTGCCGGTGCTGCTGCTCGGCCGGTCGGCGGACCTGCGGCCTGGCGAGTTCGTGGTCGCCATCGGCAGCCCGTTCTCCCTGCAGAACACCGTCACCACCGGCATCGTCAGCACCACCCAGAGAGGAGGCAAAGAGCTGGGTCTCCGAAACTCCGACATGGACTACATCCAGACCGACGCTATCATCAACGTGAGTGAAGAGACAGAAAAATACCGTGGGAATAAACAAAAAAACTTTGCTATGTGGCTTTTCGTGAGGTTCAGCAAAAAGTCTCCAAATTCTGCAAAACTGAGCATGACATGACCCAAATTGTTTGCATGGTTATGTTATGATAACCATGTGTGTGTTTGACTTTGTATAAATGGATGTTTGATGCCTGTTTCTTGAGCCAATTCAGTGTTGATTCCAGTGTTCCTTAATCAGCCAAAGATCCTCTGCATAGATCTGTTGATTGTCTGGATATTGAAAGTGACAGAGAGAGAATCTGAAACAGAAATAGTTTATCAAATGTCTCTTGCTCCAGGAATCTGTCTGAATCAAACTAATTATGATTCTTAAGAAAAAAGAAGACATAACATTTTTCTTTGTTTTTACATTCTGTGTGTTTTCTTGCAGTACGGCAACTCAGGAGGACCACTAGTCAATCTGGTAAGTGAAGGAAACTCTGCAGGAGGAGAAACGATCCTCATATTCTCACATTCTTTCCATACTATACTAAATATATAACATATTGAACACTCGCTTAATGCTTTAATCTTGCATTTCTACATAACATTTATTCATTTTACTGGCTACTAGCTTTACTTTTCTATTTAACTTTATCCTATTTTTCTTTTTACTGTCATTTTACTATCTGCTACTCTGAATTTTTAGTTACAATTGTAATTATACAATTACAATTATTAAATTTGTATGATTTATTACATCTTATAGCATGTTAAGCACTCAGATTTTAGTAAATTACTTTGTAAATTAAGCTTTAACCTTGTCAGAAACCACGTGTAATAATGCTTATTAAAATGTTCTACTGTTTTGGCATAAACAACACGTTAAGTAGAAAAGGCGATTGATAATAAAAGATTATTTTTATGTATTTTTCCTTCTTTCTTGGGGAGCTGAAATTTAACGTTTTGGGGAAAAGCAATATAATGTATTGTTTGTCTCACCCTGATATTAAAGTTAATTTAGTTGTTACTTTATATGTCTATCTGCGGGACAAAAATAGGAACAGAACTTCTTATTACTGGGAAGGATCCAGGTTGTGAAACAGAGATATACGTAACCTCATATAAACAAATACCAAGGCCAGTAAAGTCCTTATTAGGAAAGGTAAATAAAGAGTTAAGGTAATGCTTGGCAAACAGTCCCAGCTCACAGCTGACTCTGATTACTTTGTTTTCAGCCGTGATGCCAAACGATGAACAATGTGGCGTCAGAAATGCTGTTTAACAAGCATCGTGTGGAAATTTGACTTTTACTGTGGGACATTTTAGGAATGATGGGAAATGAATGTGTGTTTTGTGTTATTGCGTGCAGGATGGGGAAGTGATCGGCATCAACACCCTGAAGGTCACAGCAGGAATCTCCTTCGCCATCCCCTCAGACAAGATCAGACAGTTCCTGGCAGAGTCACACGACAGACAAGCCAAAGGTTCGCAACAGTTTCACACTTTAGTTCCTGCAGTTTTTTCACTTATCAGTTCATATCAGAGACTGGACCAACAGGACAGGAGAACAACATACTGATGAAGGTCTTGAATGACATTAACCACAATTTATAACATTCGTAAACAGATTGAACTTTATGTTTTACCTCAACAGTCTAATACAGGTTTGTTTTCTATTGTTCTTTATTAAGAGAACTAAATAAATGTTTATTAGGATAAAAACTTTTTATATAAGATATGTTTTGGACATTGGTGTTGTTTTTGAAGACACTGACAATTTGTTGTAAGTAGGAAAACTGAAAATATAAAGGACCAAGAACAGAACCCTGAGGAACCCCACAACTAATTATTGATACAATCAGTGGGATGATCATGTAGCTCTGTGTGTCTGTTGATATACAGTTCTTCTGCCCTCTAGTGGAGAAAGAAAATGTCACTTCCATCAGTGCTGTAAATACTCACCAGAGCACCACATGTGGATTGATCCGCCGCTGAAAATAGTTCCCAATAAATGCACTATTTCCTCCTGTTTGTTTCCAAAAAACTGCAGTGGCCAACCACTTTAGGAAATTACTGAGCCTTTTTTTAAACATGAAACTATGTATTTGTGATTAGTGTTTTAAAGTAGGAAGCATGGGTGATGCACAAAGACTGAGTTGGCTATTCTTATATGAAATATTTAAGTTAGCCAGTTAGCCTGTAGAAAGCCTTGGAGATGAGGAATGAGCCCTTAAATGTACCATTTATTTCCTTTCTCCTGCTATTTGATGTGCAGCCTGTTTCAAGTTTTAGAAATTAACATTATAAGATGTTTTATTTACAGTATGTCTGATGTTTGATATTAGGCCTGAGACTAAGGAGTATTTCCATTATCAATTAAACTAACGATTATTTTCTCAATTAATTGATTTTGTCTGTAAAATGTCAGATATTCAATTTACTATCATATATTACAAAGGAAACCATCAAATCTTCACATTTGAGGTACGAGAACCAAACAAAGCTTTTTTGCTCAAACAATTATCAAGATACTTCCTTATTCATTTTCTGCTGACCAACTAATTGATTAATTGCTCCCCATATGGGATGGACCAAATAATTGGCATGATGCAGAAATAGGAAATAACCAATGTTAAAGTTAACAGTAAGACAGAGACGTGTTACTGAAGCAGTGAACTGTTGCCTGCTTCAGCAGCCTGTAAAAAGGTCCATTTATAACCAGAGTATTAAATCAAATGTCATCTACTTAGCCAACATTATATTAAAAACATGTGTGTTTTATTGATGTCTATTTCCTCTCAACCATTACACACAGTCTAGAGGTTTCTACCTGTAAGCTCTTGTGTATGTCACTGTCTCAATCTCAAAGCAGTTTCCGAATATTACAAATATTGTCTTGTTTTCAGGAGGAAGAATGTCTCAAGTTGTGTTTTGTAATGTTTTTCAGCACTTTACCGAAGACTCGTGTTTGTCTGGTTTATAAAAATATAAGTACAGTAAAGGACAAAGAAGATAAACATTACATGAACATACCAGGTAACGATTTTCAAAGTCAACTATTTCTGTTTCCTTTTGTTTTCCAGGTAAAGCATACTCGAAGAAGAAGTACATCGGCGTCAGAATGATGACTCTCACTCCAACGTAAGTTCTTGTCTCTGATGACGTCATACTTAGGACATTAAATTTTCACGTTCACACAAGTGAAAATGGAAATGGCATGGCAGTACTTGAATATACTACCATTTTGTATTTTAATTGAATTACAATGAAACTGCTGCAACACTTGTTTAGTTTTTCCTCAGTTTTTTGGGGGTTGTGTTTAGTGATTTTGGGTAATATTAGAAAAAGATATTTTAGAAAAACAGGCTTGTATATGTCTAGCATGGTGTTGGTCAGGTTTCAATTATTTTACTGTAATAAAACACTGACTAAACCCACACACTCCTCATTTTATATGCATGTTGTGATAATAAAATGGAATAAATATTAGAATTTCTGTGAGAAAATACTGTTCTGAGGTGTAAAAAATGCCAATAAAATCCTAGAACTTCTGCAGTGACAGGAGGCAGACTGATGTTTTTCAATCTTGATCATCATATGTAACAAGGGCGGTGATCTTAATGAAAAATGTGACCTCAGCTTTAGATGCGTGCTGCCAAATGATGCCTTTGAACAGGAATGTCAGTCAGCTCAATCCACGCCCACCGCCTACGGGTCAGAATGACGCCCAGTCTGCTTCTCCAGAGTGGGTCACAGTGGGAAACGCTCCAAAACATCAAAACAAGCTTAATTTTATAGAAGCTCATAAACTTGAACCATTGCAGCCCATTAATGCCCATATATTACATTACTAATGACTATTTTTCCAAATCATACCATTCATTTCGGTCAATTTACTGCTACATTTAAAGACTTTCCAACACTTAAGAATGAGCTGCTGAACGGCAACCTTTTTAATTTTAAAAAAGGCCTAATTTTACTTTACTTCTTATCTTGATTTCTACATTTGTTTGTCTTCAGGATTTCATTTTTTTGACACCTTAGCTCTTGAATGCAGCGCTTCTTGCCCGCTGACTCTCAATTCTTAGATGTCAAAGGCTCCTTTAATGTAGCAACAAGGAGGCTTTTTAAAAGTCAAGTCAGTTATTATTTGTACAGCCCAAATCACAAATCACCAATTTGCCTCAGAGGGTTTTACAATCTGTAAAGCACACAGCATCCTCTATCTTTAGAAGGAAAAAAGAAAAACTGAAAGAGTTTTTTGTCTTCTGGATTTGACTGACAACAAAACTCAGCAGTGTAACGCTTTCTAGCATCTAAATTTCAAATTTTGAGCTTCTTTAAACATATCAACAAGCATGTTTTTTTTCCATAACAGTCCCTCCTTTCAACTGCATTACCACACAACAAAAGTGAAATTTACACAGACAGTAAAGATGACTAAATCTGAATAATAATAATAATAATAATAATAATAATAATAATAATAATAATAATAATAATAATAATAACTTTATTTATATAGCACCTTTAAAAACAGAGTTTAGAAAGCGCTTTGACAGACAAAGCAAAGGCAGTACAATACAAAAGTAAAGACACATGACACAGAAGGTAATAACAAGGCCGACATTAAGAAGACAACAGTAGAAGACAAAAAGATGATAAAAAGATTAAAAGACAATAAAAAGATGACATCACATAAAAGCAAGCCTGTAGAAACGATTTTTAAGAAGTGATCTAAAAGTTAATGATTCTGTGAGCCTGATCTCCTCGGGCAGGTCGTTCCAAAAGCACCTAACTAAACCTAATCTAAAGTTTTAAGCTGATTTTCATAGTAAATTGAAATAGACTGAAACCAGGGTTTGCCTGGAAGGTAGAAATTCAATTCAAAAACTGTTTAAATTGTGCTTTTAAAAACTGCCAGAAATAATGTAACACAAGAGATGTTAAACACAGGCTGATCCACACTGAAGGTTGGATGTGGTCAGTAGTTTTAGAAAATGTATCATATTGTCTAATATTAGCTTCCTGTGTGCATGTTGAGGATGTCAGCCAGTGTTCGGAAGAATCTAATTAAACAAGTAAACACGGTGATTGAACACTGCAGAAGCCTGATGCATGACAATCAGATCTGTGTTGTTGAAGTTGCAGCTTTTCAAAGTTTGAAATCTGCAGTTTTTTTCCAGAGCAAAGTAAAAGTGTTGGAATTCAAAATGAGTCACGATTTATCATCCCGTCATGTTTAATTAAAATCAAACTGGTGTGTCGGGTACAGTTAGTACGAATGTTGATGTTTTGGCTTTTTTCCCTTCTTTTCCCACCTCAGGCTGGCTAAGGAGCTGAAGGAGAGGCAGTCAGACTTCCCAGATGTCACTTCGGGGGCGTACGTCATCGAGGTCATCAACCGGACTCCAGCTGAGTCGTGAGTTTCTCTCTCAGTGTTACTTTTTATTCCCACAGTTATCTGGTGTTCACTGCCCAATATGTCAAATCAACGAGTCGTATATTCACGAGCAGGTAAAAAGATTTTCGGATATGTAATTCTGCATTAATCATCTGTAGCGAGTTTTACTTTCATATGTTGAAATAGATTAAAAAAAAAAGTGTATGCTGATTTGTTCCAGACGCACTCCTGCAGAATATATTTTGTCTCTGGAAAGTTTTTTTTTTGCATCCACATGAAAAGCTTGTTAAAAGCAAACCGCGGTGTCTCACCTGAGAAAATAGCAGGTAGAGTTTGTTTTCTTGTTGTCTGGTGGGTTTATGTGGAACACAGACAGGAGTCAGGATGAGGATCTGATCTTGCTGAAAGGACATTCATAAGAGTTGAACTCTCTGTGCGTGAAGACTGCAGGATATAGAGAGTTCACCTCTGGTTTTTTAAAGCTGCTGTTTTGTTTTTGGAAGCAGGCTGAAAGCTGGCAGTGAAAGCAGAATCATGAATGTTTCCCACCCAGACTGTCCAACTACCGCTGGCAGGGAGGACAAACTGTTTCAGTTATAGCTGAACAGATTCAGATTTCTCTTTGGCATCGTTTCCATCAGTTCTGGAAGTGGATCCTCAAGATTTAAAGGGGACATAACATGCTTTCTGTGATTTGCTGTCAGTTTTATACAGTTGTAATGTTGGATGTCTATGTTAAACATGGTCAAAGTTCCAAAACGTGAGGTGAACTTACGTAAAAAGGCTCCTTCAAAGACAAAAGTCAGGGCTTCAGCCTGCTCCGAACGCTCCGTTTGCAAAGTTATCTCTACTTCCTCCTCGTGATGACGTCCATTTCGTAGAATTTGTTGCTAAGGTTGTTCCACAGGTTGTTTGTGTTGTCCACTCTCATATTTCAATCTGATTTTGGCTCAAAAATGAACAGATATATTTGAGAAGTTTCCATTTCAAGTAAAGAACAAGAAAAAGAAGCGAAATCCATCTGTTTGTTTACGTGGCCTCCGGAGCTTGCCGAAGTCTGCCGAGGGGCAGCTTGAGAAAACAGGTTTTCAGGACCTTTAATGTCAAAGTTGAACAATGTGCTAAACATATTTTCAAGGAAAGGATATAAAATCAGAGATATAACTTCATATCTTGTTAACTAACAGGCAAAATTGGACATAATTGATTAAGGTGATATTATGTCACAATATCAATTTCTTGATCCTTTTACTATAAAGTGGTTTTAAGAATAAATCACCTTCTTTGAACTTGAAGGATTCTGCAGCAAAATTGGGAAGTGTACCTTTAAATTACAATAAAGTGTGTTTCTATAATTCATAACCTTTAGCCACACCTCTTGGTAACTAGAAGGAAATGCAACAACACTAATAAAACTGTCACCTCTCCACCCATCTCCAACTACCATTGTCAGCAGTTATCAATAACCTTATCGACCTACCAAACTACCATATATATTATGGTAACTTTAAAAAAATTTAGTATCCCTTTAATGCAACATCATGGAAATCTACTACAAAATGCCAACAACTAATATGTTTTTTGTACGTTTGCTCTCCTTTCTTCATGACAGAGCTGGCCTGAAGGAGAGCGATGTCATCATCAGCATCAACGGAGAGCGAGTTACCTCGGCCAGCGACGTCAGCTCCGCCATCAAGCGGGACGAGACGTTGCGAACGGTGGTGAGGCGAGGCAACGAGGACGTCATCCTCACCATCACCCCCGAGGAGATTGACCCTTGACCTCTCAGCTGACTGAGCAAACTGTCAACTCAACAACATAACCAGTCAACCAATCCCGAGCTGGCTCTCAAGTGTTTTTCAACCAATCATGAACGCTTTTGAAAAACCAAGCAACCAATAGGGGTGCGTGTGTGTCTGGGGCCACACCTACTGCGTTTAAGAACTTGTAATTATTAGTACTACTTCTACTCTTCCATGATATTATGCTCACACACACCTTCAAAGTCCAACTTCGTTACCCTGGGAACTGAAGCTTCAACCCTGTCATCACACTTCTAGTAGTTTTAGTTTTTCTTCTAGTCCCCATTAACTTTCCATCATCACAGATGTTTTATATTCTACTAATGCCATCTGTCCCTACAAAGCGGTTACTTAAGGTTACCATAGTTCTGTTTCATTGTTTATGTCCTTGATGGAATATTTTTTTAATTGTATTTTTGTCTCTATGAGTTTGATGACAATTTTTCAAAAAAGGGAATAAAATTATTTTTAAAAGTGTTGTTTTTATTTAACGTGTTGATGTAATAACTGGTGGTTTGAGCTCAAACAGCCAAAAGGAACTAACAATAAGCACACGGTTGTACTAGTTGCACTGTTACATGAGGTAAAGTAGTAGTGAAAAAGAATAAAACACAACTGCTGATGGAAAATGGGTAAAACTCTCTACAACAAAGACAAAAACAGTTAAGTTTGATAAACAACCAGCTGTATTTCTTAATTCTTTCAGCTCTGTTTAGTTTGGATCGATTGGATTGGAGCAAAATGTACAAATGTTCAAATGATGAGAAACAAACCAAACACTTGTAGCATCTCCCTCCAAAATATGACATTCATTATGAATATTCATGCAAAGAAGACATCAAATTTATCAGATTTTGAAAACCACATTTTAGGATCCTTTCAGTATTACTTTACAATTCAACTATCATAGTTATACCAACAAAATTTTCTGTTAAATTCTTTAATGTGTGGATCTGTCGCCCAGCAAGAAATATCAGATATTAAAGAGGACAAACAAAAAAATACAACAAATGTTTTGTTTTTAAAAAACATTGGCAAACCCATAGTTAGTGCGGTCTGTAAGATAATATATTGGCTTGCATATTGTCATTAGCTCAGTAGCAGAAGTGCTTGCTTGGCTACCCATGTCAGTCATGTGATCTTCTCCTTGCAGGTCATTGTTGTCCGTCAAGAGTTTCCCGCAAGTGCTAGCTTAAAATATTTGACACAACTGTTCTTTTCCATTTCCATAGTAACATTTTTTGGTGAGCAAATATTTAAGATAATTGCTTATTTGCTTTCTTGCTGGAAGTTAGAAGAAGATGGATACCAGGTTCATGTCTGTGCAGAGTACAGAGATGGTTAGCCTAGCTTAGCATCCAATTTGGAGCAGGGGAAAACAGCTAGCTGACTCTCCAAAGTTAAAAAAAAAAAAAAATCACCTACTTACACCTTGTATCTAATTTTTTGTAATCCTATTTGTTTTTAACACAAGGAAAATTTGGGAATCTCTCCTTGAGGTTGGGTTCAGCTAAGATACGCATCTTCTTTCCTCTCCAGAGTTCATCTTTCAACCAACAGCTAATGTTTTCAGTGGTGCACTTAGGCTTCGCTCCCTGTCAACGACAACAGGTGATCCAACAAACAACCCAAAACAGACTGTTGGTCCAGCTGGTACTGTACATGAAACTGAAATTAAAGCACCACAAGGTTTAACTTGACTGTATCACACAATCTTCCTCAGTGGGTGGAGTTGCCCACTTGTCATGGAATTGTAGAAGTTAGAATATCCATTTTTCTGAGCACTACAAATTTTCATCTGACAATAGTTACAAATATCCCCTATTTTTACATTAATTTGTTGAACTACCTTTAATTTTCCATCTACTGAGATGGAGAACTTGTTTCCATACAGCCAATTAAATCACTTTATTTTAAATCATATATTCTATCATAGGCAGAGCAGAAGGTCACACTGAGCCTGATAGCATCCTGCTACACAACACAAGAGCCACACAACCCACATTAGCTTTCCTGCTAAAGTCTCTGTCTTATGTAACTTACAAACATGAACACACGTCTTGTCCTGCAAATTAGCTTGTTGAACGAGCCACGGAACAAACATTCACTGGGGAAAAGTGCACCGCTAACATCAACTTGAAGGTTAATTAGCTGGTAAGCTGCAGCACATTAAACAGCATGTAAATTTACCTGCAAATATCACTTCAGTCAGTTTAGATGCTGGTGTGGTTCTTACTTTTCAATCACACTGCTTCACAACACAATGTCTGCCTGTGGCCTGTAAGATACAGCGCAGATTTATTTACTAATTCTTCAAGGTCAACCTGACACCTGTATGTCCCTCCTGTCATTTATTTAGACCTTTTTTCTTCCTTTTAATAACAAAAAAACAACTGATAATAAGAAAAGAAAATTGATATAACTTTGGGAAGGAAATGAATGTGTGAGCCATATTTAATGATTACACATCCAATAGTTGTTCAAATATTTCACTCAAAACCTTAAATGTCAACCTCATGGTGGGGCTTGAGGATGCATTGTGTGGGAACCATAAACGTCTGTACAGAATTGTGTGATTGTGTATCCGATATTTGTTGAGATTTGAGATATTTCAGTCTGGAAACCATTGGGGTGGACCATCCCTAAAAATGTCACCACAGACAAATAACCTTCATGAAAGATATGTGATCACATACAGTATGTGTATGAAAGTAAATAGAGAAGAAATTTAACTCCAGCACAACCCCGGCAGCCAAACTCTGTTCACAAGGAGACTGAGAAAACAAGTTGAGAAAGAACTCCATCATCATCCCTCAAACATCTTGTTCTCTGCTCTGTAACTATGGCGTGTCCTCCCTCTGTGCCATGTTCCACAGCAACATATGCAACACACATGCAACACAACAGCATGACACAATTTGCTGGACTCTGTGTGTGTGTGTGTGTGTGTGTGTGTGTGTGTGTGTGTGTGTGTGTATGTGTGTGTGTGTTTGTGTGTGTGGGCCAAGAGGAGTGAGGGCGTTATGCAACACTTGACACAGTTAACACAGTAAAATTAGTGATGCGTGCTCGGCGCAGGTTCATTCAGGAGGTCGGATGATGTAAGCGAAAGTCATGAGATAAATGTGTATCTATTACTGCACTGGGTATTAAGATTTCAGCATGTCAAAGATAAAACAGCTATCAATTTTTTTTAGCATTCAAAAATGACAGTTCCAGAGTGTTTTACAGTGTGCTGGTTGACTCAGGGGAAATGTAGTTGAACACTAACAAAGTTTTTCTTGGTGACAAATGACAACTTGCCCTGAACGTATTTCTGGTTCAGCAGTCGTGTGTCCATATTCCAAGCTAAATGTTATTTCTGCTGTTGGTACGCATTAAATGACATAGCTGGAGATTTTCTGTATTTTTCTTCGGGTCAACAAATCTCTTGTGCAGAGCCAAACCAGCAGTAAAGTGAGTATTGTGTGTGTATCCAGAGCCCGATAGATCTTATTCCTCTGTGCTATAGACCTCCATTGTTGTCCAAAAACTATTAAAAACACATCAGTCACACAGCTGCTCTAGGTGACATGTTTCTTTGTTATGAAGAGTTTGGTCACGTTAGTTTGTTTAGAAACAGCTGCAAAGATTAATAACAGAAAACACGTTTTCAGTTCTCCAGAGAGTAGTTCTGTGTAAGCAGAAGACCATGTGTGGTTCTGTTGACAGCTTCGCTAGCTTGTTATGCTACATATCACGACCTCTTGAGTTTGTGCTGAAGTTCTTTGAGAAATTTACAATGTAGTACAAGTCAAGAGGTCATGATATGCAGCACAACAAGCTAGCGAGACTGTAAATGGAACCGCATTCACGCACATGCTCACACAGAACTACTCTCCTGAGACTGAAAACATGATCGTTTTTATTAGTCTTTGGAGCCATTTCTAAACAAACTAACATGACAGAACTCTTCATAATGAGGAACATGTCACCCAGAGCAGTAGCGTGGCTCACTGATGTGTTTTTAATAGTTTCTGGACAACAACGGAGGTCCACAGCACAAAGGAATACGATATATCAGGCTTTGGATAAACACACGATACTTGTTAGTAGATCAGTTCATTGTCGGTTTGGCTCCAAACAACAATGCAATCCAAAACAACGTTGCCATTTCACATGGCATGTCCCTCAAATGACTCATTTGTACACTCAGTTCAGTAACTCGCACAGTCTGACTGACTCAAATCAATTATTTTCATTTTATTTGTAGATTGTTTTGTCAAATGCAAGAAAGAACTTCCAGTGTCAACTTTTACACCAGCATGGTCGAAAAGTCCTTGGCCAACTCCCATCTGCTGAGGAAGATGGCGTGATATGATTGAAAGCTCCAGAACAGACAATGAGTGGACGTTCTAGTGGGATTAACAATTATTTTTACCCTTGAATTAATCTGTTCCCTTAAATCATTACTTTGTGTCCCCAAACTTTTGCTCTAATAAGTATCATTAGTTTTTGAAGTTGAGGAGTTTAGATTTTAAAGATTTAGATTTAGAGGGTCGAGCTGGTTCATTATTTAAACATGAATTGCAGCTTTACATCACTAAATACCTCCCTGAATGCAGACAGATTGACCAGCAGGGAGTTTTCCTTTCATTTCGACTCCAGTGGGACCAGTTGTGAAAGGAAGCAGTGAGTTTGTCCTGATTATCGGAGCAGATTTTCTCCCAGAACTCTCCTCTGCTGACTCAGTGTCTGTCCACCACATGCCTAACAAAACATCCGCACATCGTTTTATAATTTGGTGTCCTCCCTGCGTAGCCTCTGACCCATTTCATTTCTGATGACTCGGCTCACAGCTGTTAGTTGGTTCGGCGTTCAGCACATTGGCATCTGCCCTCCCCTCTGCTTCACTGTATGTTTTAGGAAATAGGCCATTGATACAGCAGGATTCACTTTACATGTCTCCTGTACTGTACGCACTGCTGAGGTTGACTTTCGGTGACCTTGATGGTCCATTTCTGACCCATTTATGAGTCAGTGTTACTGGAAGACCTGGCAGGAAACATTGTCCAAGTTGATTGTACCTTTCGGGAAAATTTTGAGCAACATTTTCCTCTAACTGCCGTTTTTGTCCACATTAAGTATCCATAAATCAGCATTGTCAGCTCTTAAAAGTATTTTCTGACTCATATGTTTTGACTGCAGAGCCTGAGCCCAACCAAAGATACCAACCCTAACGCCAAACCGTTCTGCTCGTGATAGTTGCCAAATTTGCTCACAGTATTTCCGTTAAATGCTTTTAAAACATTGAAAAAGACTTTTTGCATAACATTTGTGTTTTTCTTTGCAATCCCACATCGTCCATTTGTCTGTCCCTCAACCTCTAATGTGCCTCGGTATCCAACAGCTTCCTAATTTGGGAATTGAGCCTCCGATTCTTCCACTTAGTGCTTTGTTCAACATAGAGCTCATACAATGGTTCATTAACCCTCCAACTTCCTCCCATCTCCCCAAAAAAAGGAAAACATTCATCTGTATAAATATATTTTAATTTGCTATTTCTGTCATTACAGTTATTAAAACCATCAACATCACAGGCCAAAACAAGTCATTTTAACAGTTTACATTGGCAGATAAGCTTTATGTTACAGACATGTACATTATTTAAACATTACAGTGCCATATTAAAACACAGCAGTTTCTCCTTGTATTTCACACTCCTGGAACACAAGTGTGTGTGTTCATTCTGACATTTTGAGCCACACAGTTAAGGCCTGATTGACCGAAACACCAGATCAGTGCAGTTACAGAACTTAGTGTGAATAAAACTAACTGTTAAGTCAAGATACAACTGCAGGATCATCTGGATGTGGAGACCCGGGAGTGTTTTACAGTTTCTATGTAATTCTTCTGGTGTTGCATTTAATTATTATTATTAAGTTAAAACCTGCCAATAAACAGGATAAGATCACATCACACTAATCATTTAAAGCTCTTTTTTTATGTTTCTCAGTGCCTCGGCTGTAATTGAGTGCTCATGTTAAACCTGTTTTTCAAAACAGTGCGGTTTTAAATGGCCTTTTTCCTGTTTCTGGGTACTTTTCATGTGGCCCATCTTTTTCTCAGAATGCAGTTCAGCCACAGGACATGTTGTCTTTTTATATAAGAGAAATAAAAAAATCTGATTTGTGGTCTTGGATTTCTCTCATAGTTTCTTTCGGTGAAACTATAACAGCGTGTTCTCGAGTTGACGATACAGAGGCCCTACATCCATGTGACGTTCGCTTCAGCTGTCACAACAAATGCCACATTCGCTCGCTGTTTTCCCCGAGATAAAAAAACAGAAACCGTTAACAGAGGCTGAATCTTTGACAGATGGGAGAACTCAAGCGTTGGTGATGGTTTGAGACACTTATAAATTTAAAACTATTTAATGTTTTAGCAGATGTCCACATCTCTCAGTTCTGCTTTTTTTTTTCCTTTCCGTGTGTTTCTGTTAGTGTCTGCGCCCTGTTCAGCATCCACCCCGACACTGAGGTCTAGTTTGAGGAGGATCAGGAGCAGTAAAGCCTTCAGGTTACATGTTACATTAATGGTTTAGAGCTTCTGCTGAACTCAGTGCGTAGCCGGCGTCGGCGCGGCCTGCTCCGCCAGCCCGGTGGGTGCAGATCCTCCCACTGAGCTGCTCACGGCTCCCTGGTTGAGGGCGACCAGTGGCAGGGCGCTCAGCAGGGCCTTCTCCAACTTCTGCTCCAGAGCGTCCAGGCGACGGTCCACATGCTCCTTCAACCTCTTCTCCATCTCCTCCAGACGGCGTTCCATGGCTGCGTCCAACTCCCTGAAAGAGTAAAGCGGAGGATAATAAGAAATTTGCCTGCAGAGGGAAAGTTGCATTCTTTGTTCAGTATTTCTTATATTATTATACTTTCAGAATTAAAGACACTAGACATTAGGATTCAGACTTGTCTTTCTAAAATAGCCACACTGAGAAAAAAGACTTTCTATTCAGTCTTTTCTCTGCGTGCGTGACCTCAGTGGGAACTTAACCCCCAAATCCCTGCAGTGTTAGCGCTTTGTTTTGCCAGCTGAGGTAAAAGTACAAAGTCAGACATCAAAGATCTTTTCTACACAGCTTCTGTAAAAGGACGGGCCGACTCTTCTATTGCCTTTATGTAATAATATATTACAGTTTCAAATATCAAAATGGCAGAAATCATAAATTCAAATATGTAGAAATCAGGTTGAAATAAACATTAAAAAAGTGTGAGAAAAAAGCTTTCTTATCCCCGTTTTTTTTTTTTTATTATCATTTCATGTGAAGACTGACTGTGTTTTTATCACAGTTGGCCTTCTCACAGGTACTGGGATTAAAGATTTTTCCTTTTGTAACACCAGCAGCTACAAAGCATTTATAGTGTTTCCCTCTTGGACATTAAATTTAAAGACTCAACCTGTCATCGCTGTTTCTTCCTCTTAAGCATCACCAGCACACTAACATTACAGCCGCTAATAAAAAAAAATGACCCGATCAAGCGAAAAACCTTTACATGATCTACATGAATCAGTTTGATACTCGCAGTAAAACTGAACAGGAATATTTGTTGCTGCGTGTCGTGAGCAGGACGTGTTAATACTAGTTGAGACTTAAATGTAATAATAAGAGTATTATGTGAACAGAAAGGCCTATTTAGATCTTAGGGAAGAAGGATGAAAGCGAGCTGTGACTTGATTCTTGAACACGAAGCCACATCAGAGACAAAAACCTCAAAAATAAACACCGACACTAAATCTAAACAGAGTCAGAGTCCACCATCGTCTTCTTCCCGACCTCAAAATCCCGCTGCGTCCATCTGACTCAAACACACATTTCCTTCTGTGTGAAACTTTTGGTTCGTTTCATCCGAACCACATGGAGGAAAATTACAAAACCGAGATGCTTTACACAACATTTCCTCTTTTTTTTCCAGCTGTGTCTCTGAATTTCGGGGAGTTTTTTCTCAGCAGATTCCAACAGCATTAATGTTTACCCTCAAGGATCTTGAAGCATCTTCAAACCACCTTTTCTGTTGTTTCTCCCCGAGCTGATCCTACTGAGCTGGCAACTCCGGTAAAAGCATAAAAGTGGAAATCACCCTGTTATTAAAACAGCAGTTGGCCTTCTACCTTGGATGTCTTTTTTTTTCTATTTTGTTGTTATGCAACTTGTCAGGATTTGGTAAAATGTCAGACTTTTTAGTATCAGAGTGTCAGCATGAAAAGAAACACACGCACAGGAGCAGAATATCACAATGCAGTGCAGCTGCCTCAATACCCCAGAATGCAATGCAACTACAATAGATATACACACAGGGACCGCACCAGGCACTGCTAGTCGTCATATCCATGTGTCAACGTGGCCGCCATATTGGAACGGAGCACATAGGGTACCGGTATGTTCTGGGAGGAGGTCTGTGGGCTCTTACAGCTGTCGTAACTCACTGAATTATCAATCGACATTTCAGCAGTTTGGGTTCACACACACACACACACACTCTACTGACTGATGTGTAAAGTGTAAAATGAAGATGATGCATGTTTGTGTGCGAGACAGATAAAGAACTTTTCTTGGCATTTCTCTCGGTAGCAAATCAAAACGCAGCATTAAAGTCTGACGTTCTCTATTGTGCAAAGCGGACAGATCCCCGCTCCAACATGGCGGCGTATTGTACAGATGAAAGCATTTGAAAAGCATTCTGGGAGTTGTAGGATACGAGACGAACAACAACAACAACAAAACAACTAAAAAGTACAACACTAAGCATAAAACACTCCAATAACAACTATATAACATCAGTTTAAAGATATCTTTTTGTTTTCTAGGATCTAATTCAGAGTTTTTCACTTTAAAGTCAGATATTTCATCCTGTGGCAAGAACACTGACGTGTTGTGGTGCAGACGTACCGCTGAGCTGCCGTCCTCTCCTCGATGTGGAGTCAGACTCAGCTGACGTTCCCTCTGTGCATCTCTCCTCTTGACAAAGAGCCTCATTTATCAAAACGGCGGTTTTGGCGCCGACTCACGGAGACAT
This sequence comes from Thunnus maccoyii, assembly GCF_910596095.1. NCBI lineage: Eukaryota > Metazoa > Chordata > Actinopteri > Scombriformes > Scombridae > Thunnus > Thunnus maccoyii. Next base: position 3,687,954 of record NC_056552.1, read on the forward strand.
TTTTCAATCACGGAGCGAAACAAATGTCAGCTGTAGATTAAGTCAGCTGATACCGTCTCTCTGCATCGGTGTCGGCCAGAAGATTTCATTTATCAAAATGATCAGTTCTGGTGTAGTTTGCCAACGTTTTAATGATTCACACAAGCGAACAACGATGTTGATGAATGAACTCTCTTGTCTCCGTTCCAGCCTCCTCGCTGGACTGTTAACAACCAAAACCCCCATAATCCTTCTATAGCTGAGTGAATACTGTACCATGAAGCAGTAGGAAGTGTTTGGGGCGTCTGCGGACTTTCAACAAAAATGTCTCTTGCTGCGACCTCAGACAACCACAACTATTGTTCTATCAAATCAATGAGTCTCTGTTTCATCCACGCGCTCTGTTCCTCAACAACGTGACCTTGAGACAATAATGTGGCAGCAAAAACAATGTTTAAGAATGCTCACTGTTTCTGCTACACCATTTATATTTAATTAGGACTTAACAAGCTCAAATATTCAGTTTAGGGACATAAATCTACACATTAAGTATTTTTTTTTGAAGAAAAGACATCAGACAGTGTTCATCAGGAGAAATTGTTGCTCTTGCATCAAGTTCATATTCTCTCTCTGTGGCTGCAGGTCTGTTTAATTGCTGCAATTTACAATCATTCAATTATTTTCCATTATCGATTAAGCTGCAGATTATTTTCTTGCTTGAATCGATGAGTCGTTTGGCCTAAAATGTCAGAAAACGGTGAAAAATGTTGATCACTGTTTCCCCGAGATTAAATAAACTGGAAAATATTCACATTTTAAGAAGCTGAAACCTATCGCATGACATCTCTTGTACTGGAGGCGACTCTGTACTAGCGAGGCAATGAAAGAAGTATGACATTTGAAGTATGTTGTCGGCTAAAGCAGCAATTTGAAGTTTAGTTCAGTGTTGTAAGTGAGAGATTAAGATTAAAACAGCTTGAAAAACAAACTGTTGCTCCGTACGGGAGAAAGAAATCATCTTTTTCTCTTCTCTCTAAACAATTCATCATTTAAAACCCTTAACAGATGATTATTACAGGATAATACTAACACTATCTCTATTAATAGTGACATTAATAATATTATCATTATTATATAGTATTAGTATTAATTAAATATACTTTAGCATAGAAGTAATAGTATTTGTATACATGATTGAAATCTTCCATGTTTTAGTTTAGAGTTTGTCTGCAGTAGCTTCTTTCTGACACAAGGTGGAGCCACTGATAACAAATAAACAGCATGAAGCTACTTGTTGATGTAGAGTGATGGGATCAGATGTTAAACACGCATACGAGCGGTCGGAGTGATTTCATCCACCAGAAGAATCGACTGAATTCGGGTTATAATTTCTCCGAGCAGCTGGCGGCGAGTCGTTATTGAAACGACATCACTACCACACACTGAACTCAACTCACCACGAGCCATTTCTCAGCGTTTTCTCCTTCTCTGCCGCCGCTGCGGCGTCATCCAGTCTCAGCTGAGTCACCTGACCGCAAACGCTCTGGAGCATGGGCAGAAGCTCGGGGCCGTGTGTGCTCAACGCCTGGCCGTGTTCCTGCCCGTTAAGGAAGTGTGACATCATCTCCGCCAGCTGGGCGTGGCTCACCGGGCCTCCGCTCTCACCGCCCGCTAGAGACAGGAGACATTTGGTATTATTCTGGTTATTTATTTGAAGATTTTGAGCTTTCTATGGTGCATGACTAATGTTTTAAACCTTCATATGACGAGCGAGATGGATAATAACAGTCTGCAGGAGACACTTGTGGTTCAGATAAAATCTGTTTTCAAAATTCAGGTCAGTCTCAAAAAATTTAGACTCAGAGTTGCCTAAAAAAAGGACAACTTAGACATTTTTTTCTGATTAAATATCCAAAATACTGACACACGATTATGACAAATTGCAAGTTCTCTTATTACATAATGTTAAAGACATTTCTCCTCCATGTTGGGATTTTTCATGCGTCAGCACAAATGCCTGATTAAGTATTTTTTTCCTGAATCTGCACCAATTTTTACCAATCCTTACTTGAGTTCCTGGCGTTGACACTGGACATGGACATGTCTGAGGGGGAGGAAGACGAGGTAGAGCCGTTGGACGTCCCTCCGTTTTGAGCCGGTGAAACTGGAGGCTGCTGACACAGAAACACAAATCTCTCACTGGCATCAAGTTGACAGAAGACAAAGTGAGCTGAGCCAGTGCCCGTTAGTCCGTTTAATTTAACTTTTATCATGTTAAAGTTAAAACGAGGGATTTGGAATCATCTGTCAGTGATTGTAACTGTGGACTGAAAGCATTTTTCAGTCCATAGGATTCACTGTAAACCCACAGAACCTACTGATAAAATCAAAAGTGGATGCTGCTAAAGTAAAAAAAAAACAGCCCAGATAATACTGCTACCCTGGAGTCTGCAGGCTCGTTCCTGAGAGCTGCTGGGGAGATGTTGGCTCCTCGAGCCAGGGCGGAAAAAGCTCCACCGCCCATCAGGAGAGGTAGGAGGCCGTCCAGAGAGCCCGTCTGGTTCTGAATAAGAAAGAGAAACACACACCGATAGATGACATTTCTTGTGCAGCTTCCTGTTTGGGTTCATCTTTGTGAGTTAAACACTGAATGGAGCAGTTCTTGTTTTAAAGGACATTTTGGATACTCAGGATGTCAAAAAGCATGACATTAATGAAGACAAACACTGAGGAAACATGCTCATGGTTGTTCCTCTTATCCTAAAAGGTTGCTGTTCAGCAGGCAGCTCCCACATCTCAAATGTATGCATGAATATTTTAAGACAGTTTTAAAACAGTCCATGTTTCAAGTACTGAAGATGGATAAGCAATCTAAAACTTTACGGCACACTTTGAAAAACTAATCAAATGCAAGGAAGTAGCAGTTTATGGAGTTACAACATGTAATTCATCAATATAGTCCTTTAAGTCATGTCATTGTTGTTGTAGTCACCCCCCATCACCTGCAGGGGGCGATAAAGCTGATAACTTGCAGCTCCTTTGCTCCCACCTTCTGCTGGAAGTGCACCATCTCCATGAGGTTCTGGGCTCCGGGCGAGAGGCTCGTCCCCATCTCGTCGACCAGACTCTGCACCTGCCGCATGTCGATGCCGGGGCAGCGGGCCGCGCAGGGCTGCAGCGGCTGAAGGCCCACGAGAATCCGACACACAGAAACACTGCTTCTACCGGCCAGGGAGAGCAGCTGGGAGACGGAAGACAGAAGCAGCTGATTAAACTAACTCTGATAGATGTCAAAAGCTAAGATATATGACAACAATACAGCTGCTTTGTGCAAGGACTGAACCTGAATAAGCTCACCTTCACTTCACAGGCTGAGGATGGATCCTCGAGGATCAGCTGTTTCCTGTAGAAAGGCCCTCTGTCTGCGCTGTGAGCAGAAAAGAGAGGAGACAACATCAACATCCCATCAAATATTAATCAAAACTTTATCAGTGTCAACTCCATAATGTCCATAACATTTATACAGGCCAAAGCCACAAATTTGCTGAAGTTTTTAGACCATATGACACCTTCTATCCATAGATCCTCTGTTCTTTTGACATAGCTTTTATGGCAAGTTAAGAAACACATGATGGGGTTGATATGAGAACAAAGATCCATTAACTGGTGACTCTAAAATGTGTGTGTGAATGTGAGTGTGACTGGTATTTCTCTATGTATCAGCCTTATGATTGACTGGCAACCCGATGTCAGCTGGGATTGGCTCCAGCTAGTGGGCGGACGCTCTATTGTTCAGTAGATACTTGAAATTTTCAAAAAAGCTGCATTATCAGCTCTTTTCCTGTCCCCATGAACGCCACAGAGGCTTCTTTTTGTAGTATTTTCTTCTATTAATTGTTTAAAATGTGTAATCCTTGCGCATATGTCAACCTGTATAATCCTAACTGGAGACATCACAAGCTAATTTAGTGAAACCAGTTAGTGCCAAGTCATGCCTAAAAAAAGCAAGAATGCCATCAATAATTTTCTGAGTCCTGATAAATTTCACAAAACAAATGAAGTAAAAGCTTGCAGAACATGCAGCCCAAGTGATGATAAGTGTTTGTGCGTATGTACCCGTCTGGCTGGACGCTGTTGTCCTTCTCGCCCCGTACCGTTCCACAGTATTCTCCGGTCTGGTTGTACACTTCCATGGTTCGAGCTTCGCTGACGAGCAGCAGGCGGCGGATGGCTGCGGGGGAGCCGGGTCTGCAGTGGAGCATCAGGACACAGGGAGACCCTTCCTCCGTCTGCTCCAACAGCACTGGGTCTCCTCTGAGAGAGAGAGAGAAAGAGATTAGTGTTAAAGGTGTCGATCACTAACAGTAGATCTGTGATCAGCGCTTCCATGTAAAGCTTTACAAAAACTATCAACATAAAGCTTCATACCGATGTGTCTCGTCTCCCTCTGGCTGACTGAGTTCCTCTTCATCATCGTCTTTGTTACTGATGTTAACAGGGAGCAGAACGTCAGCCAGGTGACGTCCCGGAGCCTGACAGACCCAAGCAGCTCCGCTCTTCACAGAAATGTCCACCATGATGCTGCTGAGGGACGGTAACCTACAAGTTAGGACACAAGGTAGGAAACAATTTAGGAGAATGAATGAGAACGAGTTAGAAGAAAGACCAGGCTGAATGAAGATAAATAAAAGATAAGTTAGGGGACGATGTAGGAGATACGACTGGAGACAATTTAGGGGAAAGTATCAAGTTAGAAGACATGTTTGGAAAAAAAAACTAAACAAATCAGGACCAATACAGCAATGTATTATGAGCTGGATGTAGTTAAAGTATTGCAGTAAAAGTACATAAGTATTATGAGCTTGATGTAGTTAAAGTATTGCAGTAAAAGTAGTGGTTTGGTCCCTCTGACTGATATATTATTATATATGACATCATTAGATTATTAATAGTGAAGCATCAGTGTTAGAGCAGCATGTTACTGTTGTAGCTGCTGGAGGTGGAGCTAGTTTACACTACTTTATATACAGTTAGCTAGTTTAGTCCAGTGGTTCCCAACCTAGGGGTCAGGCCCCTCCAAAGGGTCAGCAGATAAATCTGAGGGGTCGTGAGATGATTAATGGGAGAGGAAAGAAGAAAAAACAAAGTTCTGATACACAAATCTGTTTTCAGATTTTGGACTTTTTCTCTAATCTTTGATTTTTGCAGAAATATTGAATCATTTGAACATTTATTGAAATGAAAGCATGTGAGAAGTTTAGAGGGAAAAATCACTATTTGGTGGAGCTGTTAACAACTCATAGACATGTGAAATGTGACCCCGACTACACACTGCTTTTTGTAAGACGTCAAAAGCCAAAAAGGTTGGAAACCACTGGTTTCATAGAAAGTACAATATTTCCCACTGAAATGTAGTGGAGTGGAAGTATAAAGTAGCATCAAATGGAAATACTCAAGTAAAGTACAAGTACCTCAAAATTGTAACGTAACTTAATTACTTTCCAACACTCATGTATAGTGAATGAAAGAAAGCATTAGACAGCTGTGTGACGTGGGGATGTTTTGACTACTATTGCTTCATGTAGAGATGGATGAAGAATATTATTTTTAACGTTTGACGTAAAACAACATGTATTTGCTACAACAGCAGTAACTGCAGCTTGCTAACATAACGTTGCTGCTCAGATTTAAATTACCTTCAAATCCCTTCGGCTGAAACCGTTATTTAGCTCGTCTTCCTCGGGTTTCTGAATTTGCGTCTTCGCATTTCTTCGGGCGTGTTTAATAAAACGATGTCTGAACTTGATTCGCGGCTATAAATGAAAATAAAACTGAATTTCTGACTCGATTTAGCCGCAGCATCGAACTACAGCTGCCATGACGTCATCAACGGCAGCAGCACGCGACGCGGGTGTTTGTGGTGGTTCGACGTCATTAAACAGCGCCTGGTGAGACTTGACATCATTTGGGTAAATAAGCATTTTATTTGAGTTAAACCCCCCAAAAAGCAGACATTTTTTTATATAATAATTGTATTCCGTATTACGTAAAAGTACATGACGTTTTCTACGTGTGTAAGTGTGACTTGCTACGTCGTCAATGAACAGCGTTGTTGTGTTTTTATGTCTTGTTTCTTTTTATGTTTCTGTTAATCAACATCACGGTAAACAATATTATGACGATAATCATTAGGGTGTCCTAAAATCGTACTAATAGTGCTAAAATACAGTTAAAAGACTTCACACAACGACCACTTTGGATGTTATTCACTGAACACTGGTCTGTATGTTGCAGCTTTGTTGGACTCTGCATAACAAATAACATCAAAACCAGTTTAAACTAAAGCAGGCTGTTCAACGTTGAAGACAGTTAACTGGAGATCTCATTAAATGTAGCTCAGTGTCTCCAAGATTCATGAATTTTTCCTGATGAAATCGATTTCTGGAGTGCAAGAACGTTAAAGAGTGTGTTATCTGCTGGATGTTAATTTTAAAAGGCAGATACATAACGACAGTTATACTGGGCTCCTACAGGCCACCAGCTCTGAAACAGCAGCAAAGCTGTGTGTGATCTTGACGCAGGGAGTCAGCTGTCTCTCTCTCAGTGAACTTTACAACTAAACACCTGTAAGTTAGCCACACTTCAGGGGTTGATGGCTAATGTTGACAGGAGACAGGAGCCTGGTCCTCCGTGCTGTGGTCATTCTGTCTCTGTTTGACCAGTTGAAAGTGCCTTCCTACTGCTAATGAAGGCAGAATCACAGCTCTGTGTTCACTGTATCCCTTGAAAACTGTGTATAAACCTCTACAGCTTGGTAGACAAATACTGGCATAATTCAAGGCTCTAACTCTTTTTTTTTTTCCTGCAGGAGGAAATGGACTTTACAGAGTGCTACGGGGACACTGTCTCCAGTGTTGCTGCTGCAGCTCGTTCAGGCTGTAGGAAGAGGGTGAGGAGGCTGATGAAGAGAGGCTTCAGTGCAGACTGTCGAGACAACCGCGGCTGGAACGCCCTGCATGAGGCGGCAGCCGCTGGCAGTCAGGGTTGTGTGCAGGAAATTCTCTCAGCTGTCGGTAAGAAAGTGTCTCAAACAACTCAGAGTTGTAGTTTGGCTTCTTTATAAATTAAAAAAATGAAAATAAATTTATGAATGATCATATTTTTGATTCTTTGTTCCTAAAGCTCAAGGTGACGTATTCAAGTGTCTTGTTTCGTCCCAACAGTCCACAACCCAAATATATTCAGTTTATGGTCATAGAAGACTAAAGAAACCAGAAAATATTCACATTTGAGAAGCTGGAATCAGAGAACTTTTTTTTTTCTTTTAAAACAACTCAAAACGATTAATTCATTTTCCAAATAGTTGCAGGTTAATTTTCTGTGGATTAACTAATTGATTAATCGACTCATCGTTGCAGCTCTATAACTGTGATATATTTCATTATACAGTTTCCAGGACTGTTGACCTCAAAGTCTAAAGTTTATCATAAGGATGCATTGATTATTTCATCTTTAAGATGTTAGATGATGGTGGCAAAGTCCAAGGTGACATCTTCAAAATGGACTGGGGCTACAATTAATGGTTGTTTCTCTATAGATTCATCTTTAAGTCTATAAAATGAAAGGACAGAAGTGAAGTGATCTGATGTAAAATTATGTAAAAAAAATCAGCAAATTCTCATTTTTTAGAAGATGTAAGCAGAAAATGTTTTGCAATTTTCCTAAATAAGTTGAGGACATAAACAACTAATTTTCTGCCAATCAACTAATTCATAATAATAGATTCAGCACTAAATGGGAACAACAGTCCAAAATGCATCCAAACATTTTAAATTATAGTGGTATAAAACAGAGAGAAGCAGATAATTCTTGCATTTGTGAAAATGATATGCATTTTTTTCTTGATGAATGATTTAAACAATTATGAAAATAGTTGTTGATTAGTTTCCTAATCAATTAATCAACTAATCATTTCATCAGGAGAAGTTAATCAAGTTTTCTTTTCCATCAAATATGAGATTCAGCTTCTCTAAACATAACCATTGTTGTTCTTTTATCTTCCTGACTGTTAGCAGCGGGTTCCTCCTCCGGCTGCCGAGCGTATGTGAACTCTTTGACACATGAGGGGGAGTCTGCCTGTTACCTGGCAGCACAGCGTGGAAACCTGGCAGTAGTCCGTCTCCTCCTGAAAGCACATGCCAACATCAACCAGCTAACCAACGACCTGTCCTGTCCTCTCTATGCAGGTATAACACACACACGCACACACACAAAACACAACACTCAACAGTTCTGTCTGCAATATTTATCAGCTACTTATTGTTTTCCAACAGCTGTAGACGGCGGGCACAAAGAGGTTGTAGAGCTGCTGGTCGGTAAAGGTGCAGAGGTCAACAGAACACACACTGCATCCTGCTGGACCTGCCTTCATCAAGCTGTTTATAAGGTGATCATTGAAACTCACAAACACACACACACATACACTAGGGGTGTGCCCAAATACAAATACATTATTCGGCAAAGCACAAATAGTGAATATTTGTTTCATACACATATTTCAAAAATTATTTGTTTTCAGGAAGAAAAATAAAACATGTCAAATGCAGGTCGGTTACATCGCTATCTCAGTGTCTCTCCTCTGCTCCGCTGTGACGTCTATCAGCAGGTCTCAGTGAGGGGAGTCACATCCACCTGCTACATGACGCACATTTCGTAATTTGGACATCTGGGGGAGTGTTCCCCAGAGATAAAGCTGAGCTACTGACACACGCTTCACTAACACTTATTGTAACACTTTAATTTTCTGAAATTAAAAGTGTAATAAAACAAAAACAGGATTTTTAAGCCTCTTTCCACTTTTATTTGAATACAAATACAAATAATTTTACTGCCTCAACAAATACAGATACAAATACAAATACTGGGCTCTCTGCACATCCCTAACATACACGACTCTGTGAGGTGTATCCGAACCAGTAACCAACACAGTCTTTTACTCCCTAAGGGTCACAGTGAAATCGTGCGCATGCTGGTTAACGTGTGCAACCTGGAGGCAGTTGACGACCACAAGATCTCCCCTCTGTTTGTGGCTTCACAGTATGGACAGCAGGAATGTCTGGAGATCCTTGTTCATGCTGGTGAATATTTTTTTTTTCCATATATGTGTGTGTGTGCATTGATTAGCGACTCGGTTGATATCCCATACATTGATTTTCTTGTGTCTGTGCTTCCTTTTCCATTGATAACACACCTCTCTTAAACCACTAATCAAGTCAAACGACAAGCATAATGAGATGTTTGATTTGGTTTTTGACTTTAGGTGCCGACGTGAACACCCAGGCAGCTGACCTGGCCACACCGCTGCTGATTGCGTCTCAGGAAGGCCACCAGGCTTGTGTGGATTTTTTGTTGGATCATGGTGCAGATCCTAACATAACCTGTAGCCAAGAATGGCCCCAGCTGCCCATCCATGCAGCTGCTGAGTTCGGCCATAGCGGGTACTGACTCATAACTCGTCTTTATTGATAGTTTTGTAAAGGCTGTTACCCTTTAAGAAGAAGAAATATCTATTTGTAGAGCTGCAACAATTCGATCGACATAAAATTCATTGGCAACTATTTTGAAGTTGCTTTAATCATTTTTAGGGCTGCAATTAATTATTATTTTCATTATCGTTTAATTTGTTGATTATTTTCTTGACTAATGGATTAGTCAGTTGGTCTATGAAATGTCAGAGGATGGTGAAAAATGTTGATTATTGTTTCCCAAAGTGACGTCCTCAAATGTCTTCCTTTGTCCCGACCAACAGTCCACAAACCAGACTAAAGAAACCAGAAAATATTCATATTTGAGAAGCTGGAATCAGAGAACTTGGACATTTTTTCTCATTTTTTTCTAAAAAAAAAAAAGAAAGAAAAAGACTCAAAACAATGAACTGCTTGTTAAATTTGTAGTTTATTCATTTTCTGTCAATCGACTAATCGATTAATCAATTAATTGTTGCAGTTCTAATCATTTTTCAAGCAAAAACGGTTGATATGTTCTGGTTTCAGCTTCTCAAATGTGACAATTTGCTGTTTTTCATTGTCATAATTAACATTGAATCAAATATCTGAAGCAAACTGAAGAAATCACCTCGTCCTCTAAGAAATTTTAAATACATTTTTTTCACTATTTGTTAAACATTTCATAGACTAAACGATTCATGGAGACAATAATCGTTAGTTGCAGCCAAATCTGCTTGCTCATCACATGTTGCAGTGATTCATGAACTGTTGAGAAGAGTGTTTGTACTTTCACAGATTATTTCATTCTAATAATTGAAGACATAAAATACCATCTCTAGGAACAATAAAAAGAAAGATTAGAGGTACAGTAGTCTGACAAAATATACAATTCTGTGGGCAGAAATGTTTTTTGTCTTTTCTTTTTCTCTCATTTTTCTTTTCTAACCTAAAAGAAAGATGTTCAGAACAGAGAAAATAAGTGCATCTAAATGACTGAAATTAATCAACCACAAGAACTGTCCATTAATTTACTGTTTATCACCTAATCGTCATCCACTAATCTAATAATCATCATAATCTGATTACAAATACATTGTACCATTATTTTACCTCAACCCTCTGTGATTGTATAAACCCAGTGTCCTGAGGAGGCTGATAGCCGTTACAGATCGTGTGTGTGACCGCGGCGACGGCAGGGTGAGTCCGCTCTACGTCGCTGTCCATGGCCATCAGAGCAACAGCGTCAAGCTGCTCTTAAAGGAAGGTTACAGCCCAGACGCCCAGGATTGCACACACATCTTGGGCCTCCGATCACCGCTCTCATTCGCCTTGTGTTGTTCATCCAACAAACCGTATAGGTATGTAAAAAAAAAAAAGCCGATTTAAGCGCCTCAGGCACTCACGCAACAGAAATGTTTGTTCCTAAATATGGTTAAAATCTCTTCCAGTGAATCAGCGAGGTTGCTGATAGCTGCGGGAGCGAGTTTGATGGAGGAGGACTGGATTCACGCCTTGGCCATTGACAAAACAGACCTGCTGCAGCTGATACTCGAGCACAGATGGGTCCCTCGACAGGAGCGTTTAATCGGGGACTCTTCTCTACCGAGTCATGAAGGGAAAACGGCTTTAAAGCTGCAGGAACTGAGAGAGCTGCTCAGTGTGGCACTAAACCAGGCGCATTTTGCCGCCTGCTGGCTTCCTCTGCTGCTAAAGGCCGGACTGGAACCATCTTTGCTGCTTCAGCCCGTCATGTACGTCTCTTCTCTCACTTTTTCATGCTTTGGTCAAAGATCAGATGATTTTAGTGTGACGGTTTGACTTGACTTTTATTAGGTGCCAGCGAGGTGTCTCTCCTGGAATTTAAGATTTTGTCTGTCAGGTTTTTGGGTTATTTTGTATATTTTAAATGGTTCAGTCAACCCTCACAAAGGATGCAAGATAAGCAACACTACTTAAATGTAAAACCCTACACACTGATTGAACATAACTCATACGAACCCAACAAGAACAACACAAACACAAAATCTAAGAGCAAAAAATATTCATGTACGTGAACACATTTTCACAACCCCCCAAAATCCCACAGTCTATAAAGAACAGTCCACAAAACCAAGAAATACTCCGGTTCAATTACATTTCCTACATAAAAAAAGAAAATTAAGTTCAGCTCAGTTCATTTTCGGTTTAAATAACAACCCAGAAAAAGGCCTTCAAATAGCAATAAATTGATCAATTTCTTTCTGTTCTCGATGCTTTCTAGGTTGGAACAAGCAGACGGTGAAGTGTTGAATTATCTGCTGGAGTTCGTAAACTGGGCGACTCTTTCTGCCCCTTTGAAACAAATTCTGTGTCGAAGACGGACGGAGAAGACCTGGAAACCATGTCCGCATTTTGGTAAAATGAAATAAAATATACACTTTAGATACGCTTCTACTGATCTGCAGTAAACTTTGAATAATAACTGTTTTTCTTCCCCCCTTCTAGACTCCGTTCCAAGTCTCTCCCACATCTGTCGGCTGCAGGTGAGGACAGTGTTGGGACCGGATCTACTGACGAGGACCGATGTGGTCCAGCAGCTCCCTGTGCCCTCACCACTTCATGGCTTCATCCAATTCAGAGACATCCAGGAAGCTTCCTTCACACACTCGTCGCCATCACCGCGTTTGAGTTGAATACAGGAAAACAACAACAGAGACATGTTTGATGACTCCTCAATATCCAGTTTTCCCTTTATGTTGCTTTGAGGTGCTTAAAATCATCTTAAATCACAGTTTCACATATTTATTCTGTATCAGCTTGTTTCAGCACCTCGGGAAGTTATATGATGTTTACATTGAGTGCAAGAATTCATGTTTTTATGACCATCAAATGGAAATATTTTTTCACTTGTTTTTTTTTTGGACACATTTCATCAAAATTCTGCATATTTTGTACCATTGAAAACTTTTGGATCACTAGAATTTAAAATGAGGTTCAAAAAGATTAACAGGCACTTTAAAAAACGACCAAACGATACTTCACCTGTTGCTTTCCGAATATCATTTCACTTATTTATGTGTTGTAATAAACTCCTGCTGCAAGTATTCACATTTGTCACTGGGCTGTTTTCTTCTTGTTTCTTCAGTTGGCTGTGAATACATCATGATGTATGTGAAGAGTTTAATAATAAAAAAATAACAATACATTTAATTTGTATTGCAGTTTTCATTCATAGTGAAACTCAGAGTGCTACAGTATTAATAACATAGAGCACAGGACATAAAGAAAACAGTAACAAGAGTTAAAAAAGCTTTACTGAATATAAATGTTTTTAGGCCTTTTTTTAAGAGAGATCAGGGTCTGTGCTGCCCTCAGATGGTTATAAAGGCTGTTCTATAAGTGTGCTGCAGCAGAGCAGAAGGCTCGATCCCCCGTGGTGCGGAGCTTAGTACTGGAGGAGCAAACTGTTGTCAGATCTGATGGTGTGGGTGGAGGTTTGTGGTGTGATCCGTTCCTGCACGTAGGGAGGCGCATGTCAGTTGATTGATTTGTATGTGAGAAGCAGAACTTTGTAGTCGAACCTGAAGGAGACGAGAAGCCAGTGCAATGAAAACAGAACTGGTGTAATATGTTGGTGTTTTCGCAGTCTCAGCAGGATCCTGGCAGCGCTGTTATGAACGTACTGGAGCTTCTGGATGCTCTTGCCAGGGATCCCTGTGAAGAGCGCATTGCAGTAGAACAGTCTTCAAGAGATAAAGGCACGGACGAGTTTCTCTGCATCTGACAGGGTCACAGAGAGGCAGAGTTTAGAGATGTTTTTGAGAGGTTTTGCATAGATGTCTTATATAGTCATCAAAAGTCAGCTGAGGGTCAAACCCAGATTTGTGCCTGGGGAGGACAGGGGGATGTTATAAAAAATTATGTTTACACTGTGTACGAGTGTTGCTATTTTATCTAGATCATGATGAATTGTTCCTGTCTTGTACTGCAACTCTGCAGCAGACTTATCAGCTAAGGTTAAAGGAAGTTCAGCATTATATTTTTAAAGAGGAAGATGTAGAAATTAAAATTCGTTGGAGAAGGATGAGACATGTCATCTGGACAGGAGAACTGAAAACAGACATGATGTTATCTATAAGTCTGTATTTTGATAGATTAAGAAAACTGTAACGCCCACTTAAGGTGTATAAAACCCTGTTATAAGTGCTCCACTGGGAGACTTTTTCTTTGTAAACTCATCCTGCGTGTTGCACTGCGAAACGCTCCTTCTCATACAAGAAAATAAATTCTGTTAAATTTTGATACTTCGGCTCCGGTCTCTATTGTTTAATGGTCATTAAGAAGAAATTTTTTTAACAGGGGATGTCCTGGCTGTCAAAGGTGAGATGAGGTATGACTGAATCTGGTGTGGAGTACAAATAAGGGGATCTTTAGTTTTGCTGCTGTTTAACTGGAGGAAATTTGTGCTTATCCAGGCTTTTATCTCCAAAAGACAGGTGCTGAGGTGTGACATGGCTGCAAAAGGGCTTGGGGTGGTTTTGATGGGTATGATCAGCATAGCATTGAAAAGACATCCTATGTCTGCTGATGACAAGTTCAAGGGGGAGCGTTTAGAAGGTAAACAGGATGGGGCCGAGAACCGATTCTTGGGGAACACCACAGGTGACAAGGAGCGACCTAGACCTGCATCCTCCCAGTCAGACATACTCAGTCCAACCGCAAAGGTAGACACTAGAGGACTGTTTTCACATTCATCTGCTGAAGGAGGAAAGTTTCTCTGAGCTCACTTTAAATCTGAGTGTAAGGAGCAGGATTTGTGACATAAGTTGGAAGCTAATCCTGGTCCAGTATGTAACTTACACAAGTGTGATGTTGAAACCTGAAGCCTCCAGTGCACAACCACAGAATGGACTTTTCAGTGAAAGACATCTTGTGTCCAGCAGCTGAACGTTTGAAAATGCAAATATTTACATATTCATAGATTCTGCGTTTTTAATGAGGGAGAAGGAGTCGATGTAATTTTAAGAATTTCTAATTAGGTACTAGTTTGTGGGAAAAAAAACCCATCAGACACAAATTATTATTCAAAGCAGCGTATTTTAATGTGTCTTAAAACATGTCTGGAGGGGATCTTTAAATTTAATTTTATAATTTAAGTTAAATCATCCAGAAAGTGGCGTGTGTTCAGTTTATGCTGCATATTGATATTCTCTGTTTGTAATAGGTCAATAAAAATTATTTAGAGACTCTCTGATTGGTGCAAACCGTTGTCATTAACACGTGGGCCAGATCTGATTGGTCGACGTCACATTTTTGTGGGACATGCATTTGACAGGAGGAAGTAGCGACGTTCTAGGAAACAAGGGAGCTCCTTTCTCGGGAGGTTACATGACATAAAATAACATCTGTAATGTAAGGCCGCTAATTCACAATTTGTGGAAAGATATGCCTTAATGTATTTCATACGTGAGTATGTTAAAGGAATGCTTTTTTCAATGCATGTGTGTTTTTTCCCTCAGAGATATCGGCTGTGTTGCTGCAGCTTGCTAGCTTGACTCGCGCTGGCGGTTAGCGTCTTATTTCAGGCGGTTACACTTTCCAGTCTCCCTTTTTTGTGTGTTAAATGGCTACATTTTTCTCTAATTTCCAGTAAGTGTCAGACTACGCTTTTCGCATTAAAACCAACAATTTTGTTAATCTTGCCAACATACCAGGTTCGCGTTATTACGGAGGCTAAGGTCAGCTAGCTGTTTGATAACTGGTTAAATGCTGATGTGACAGGTAGGTTTTTGTTTGTGGTACATTTGACTAAAAGCCGCTTTACGGTTATGGTGATAATGCAGCCAGGTGTCAACACTGCAGCCGGTGAAGCGCAGCCTCGCTCCGGTGTGAGCTGCTCTGAAGCAGCCGATGACTCACTGAGAAGATGAGAAAAACCAAACCATGCTGCCTCTCTAACTGAGGTAGTTTTAAATCATCATTTTCCACCTTTTTAGACATGCATGGAAACGAAAGACCTTATCAGTTAACTACAAGTGGTGGAAGAAGTATTCAGATCCTTTACTTAAGTTAAAATATCAATACAGCAGTGTAAAAATACTCCATTACAAGTGAAATCCTGCAGGAAAAATCCTCGTACAGTAAAAGTACACAAGTATTATGAGCTTGATGTAGTTAAAGTATTGCAGTAAAAGTAGTGGTTTGGTCCCTCTGACTGATATATTATTATATATGACATAATTAGATTATTAATAGTGAAGCATCAGTGTTAGAGCAGCATGTTACTGTTGTAGCTGCTGGAGGTGGAGCTTGTTTCAACTACTTTATACACAGTTAGCTAGTTTAGTTTATACTATATATTATGGCGTAATTTGTCACTCTGTCTATGATTCACGATCACATTTCTGTTGCTATTTCTATCAAAATGAGGGTAAAATTATTTTCTCAGTTAGTTGTTTGGTCTATGAAATGTCAGCAATGTCAGACATGTCAACAGTCCACGACCCAAAGATATTCAGTTTATTATCACAGAAGACTAAAGAAACCAGAAAATATTCACATCTAAGAAGCTGGAACCAGAGAATTTTAGTATTTTTTCTTTAAAAAACGACTCTAAACGATTAATCAATTATAAAAAATAGTTTTTCTGACAATCGATTAATAATCGCAGCTTTACTAAGTAATGTCCAGGTTGGAAGTGTCTTATTTCCTCTGGCTTGTCTTTGACCTGCAGCTGAGGCCAGCATAAGGGAGACGACTTCTCGTCCGTACATCATCCAGATGAGGCATGCTGGAAGTATGCAGCCCGTGTACAGAAGAGATGCTGGAGTCTGGCACCAAACAAGAAGTCTTCTTTACAAGAATCTGCTTATCAAATGGAGGACCAAGCAACAGAGTTTGCAGGTGATTAACATTCAGCAGTGAATCTGTTCGGGGTGCAAGATAGTTGTGCTGTGTTTGGGTTTATCTCTCGTGCCTCTCGTTCTTTTGCTGTGTTTGACAATTTGTCCTTTCTATTCCCCAAATTATCATGCAGCCGAGTCAATAATTAGTTTGAAATATGGAGCAATAACATACCTTGTGCACAGTGCAAGTGTGCAGTGTGCAACTTAATGTAGGTTATTCATAGATGATAGATGATGAGTTAAACATCTGCACACTCTGCTGGTTATATTTCAACAACTGACAACTGAATCAGTGTCTATTTATAAAGTTTTGTTTTGCTAGTGATGCACCATGACCGAGCACACGCTCACATGCATATTTCTTCTCAAGACCGTCATGGTCCACGATCTGTGTGTTTCTGTGTGAGAGAGCGTTCTCTGTGGTTGCTGCAGAGTTTCAGCTGCAGTGAATAAGTCTTCTAATGTGGTCGTGTTGTCACGCCTGTGTGCTGCGAGTCAGTAAACCTGAAGCTGCTCCGGTGCAACCAAAAAAAACGAACAACACCAAACCTTTTGTCCTTGGTGAAGTAATCTTTAATTCACATGCAGCGTAAAAAATTAGATTTTTTAGGGATTAAACAAACAAGATAGCTCGCACCGTGTCCCCCTTTTCCATTTCTTCTTTGTTGGACCATGCATTTTTTATTTGGCTTTAAGTTGCACCGATGCATTTTTAATGTCTCCATGTATCAACTTTTCGTCGGAAGGGTAGCTCTGGGGGACTTCCTGCAGCTTTCTTACCAGCAGTAAGGAAAGTTCAGGGTTTCCCTGAGCTGCAGTGTGAATAATACAGCTTGTTTACTTCATACCAGAGATGCCAACTGGTTGCTTAAGCCCAGGATAACCATTCCCCCCCATTTACCAGGAATCAAATGAATCCTTTTATTCAGTGTGCTGGAGGACCTGGAAAGAATACCATTTTAAGGAAAACCTCAAATCATTTGTTTGAGGGACAAAATATTTACTAAATTAGATTTTAGTTCAGCTAATCCAAATATCTGTAGGCGTGGATCTTGTCTTACAGTCCCTGATCAGGTTTTCCTGGTGCAACTGTGTCAAACACAAGTCCTGACATATTTCTTGCTCTGAAGCTGTTTTTAAAGACAGATCGGCTCTGAGATTAGCTCCTGACATGGCATTGGCTCCCAATTTATGGTTTCAATTTACCGTGCTGCTCAAGGTCAAGCTCAGTAACATGTTGTTTATGTTTTGGAGGGAAGGGAGAAAGAATGGTTGCTGTGGTTTGTCCTGAGGTTTGACAGTACTGAAATTTTATCAGTAGGAAGTAAAATAAGAGATGATTCATGATCTAGCCCCTCAGATAAGGCCACAAGCTTTGATTAGATACCAAAAGAGTCCAAACAGAATTAAGCGAGTGGAAAAAGATGAATGAAAAAGTAGCATAAATAGTTTTTATTAACTGTGTTTTGTGGGAATAACCTAGAGCAAGATTTGAGCTATGGTAGATCATGTGTGTTTGTGTGTACAGGAACTGATCTTACCTCTGCTGCTGCTGGGTCTGCTGATACTCATCAGCACCCTGAACCCTCACGTTTATTATGGAGGCATCAGCACCATGGAGCTGGAGCGGGACGACCACTTCTTCAAAGGCCTGGGATACACACCAATCACTAACATCACCAACCACATCATGGAGGAGGTGGCCCAAGAGATGCGTAAGTGCCTGAGAACATCTCGTACATTAAATTCACACCTACAGCACAAGACATCCCTGTTGTTGATCTGTGAGAAATGGTTATTTATAGCACTTTTATCCTCCTCCTCATGTTTTCAGACATGCAGGATCATCTGGAGATGTTTGCCAGCGAGGAGGACCTGGAGAACGCCAGCCTGTACGAGCCGTCCAGCTACGTCGGCGTTGTGTTCATGGACAGCTCTGCCACGTCTTATAGGCTGCGCTTCCCGTACAACCAGCTGCCCCTTCCCAGCGATTACACAGAATCCATCGGTGATTTTTTATTCTATTTCATTAACTGTGCCTCTTTTATGTATACTAATATTTTCTATATTTTTAAAGATTAAATTTGAAATGGTTTTGGGTTTTTTTTTTGCCACCAGCGAAACCACATGTGCTACATACTTCCTTTTTGAAAGTAGTTTAGTGCTAGATTGAAAATAGTCTGTAAAAACACAGTTAAGACATTTCACACACATTTAATGATGGATTCATGAATCACTGTTTCTACCAAATCAGGAAGTCCAGTTAGTCTTTGTTATTGTGGAAAAGAAAAAGGTTTATAATCGCTGAGACTGGAGCCGGCCTTCCGTATTGTCCTCAGTAAGCAGTCGACAAGAGCCTTTTTCACGTAGACCACCAGGATCTATAAATAAAGATAAAGCCTTCTGTGCACAATGCTATCAGGCTTTTGATAGAGAGGTTAGTAATCGCTCCTGACGAAGTAGGTACACAACCATGACAATGCTGGAGATGCTCCAAGACAAGTCTGTTAATGTTCTTAAGTAGCTAATCTAAAAAACTGGACTGGAAACTCGTTGTTCCTGTAAATTTGTGGAATCATATGATATCCCGGAGGTTGCATTTTATTCATGCTGATATTTCTTAAGAGGATCTTGTAAGGAATAAAGTCCAAATCAGTCTGAATCAGGTGTTAGTGAGTTTGGGTTAAGTTGTACCGTACTTTTATTTTAGATGTAAATGGATTCACCAACTAGAGCTGACATGTGAAGTGTTTCTCATCTTGTCGTCGTGCTGCTTGTTCTCTTCCAGCCAACTGCTTCGCCAGCTCGGTGAACTGCAGAGCGGCTAATTACTGGTACTCCGGCTTCATCCGCCTCCAGTCTCTGATCGATGCCGCCATCATCCAGGTGAGAAAAGCCAGAGATGTGAAGGATTTTCAACAGGGGTGAAGCCTACTTGACCCTAAAGAAGGGATGCACTGAGTGTGTTGTTCAGGATCACTTATTATATAACAAAGAAAATATATCTGTGACGCAGCTTAAAGTGTTGAAAAATGGTCCATCCGTTGCGTGCAGATGCAGACGAAGCGCTCGGTGTGGAGCGAGATGGACCTGAAGGTGGTGATGATGGGTCAGCCGGGCTCCGTGGAGGTGCAGAAATTCCCGCACGCCCTCATCTCCATCTACCTGGTTCTGGCTTTCACACCCTTCGTCACTTTCCTCATCGTCAACGTGGCAGCTGAGAAGGAACACCGCCTCAAAGACACCATGACCATGATGGGGCTCTACGACACCTCCTTCTGGTGAGGGGGGGGGAAGAAGGTTTCGTTTCTATGAAGATAACCTGTGAAATCCTGCTTTCTGTGTTTATATGATTGCGTTTTATGCAACAGGTTGTCGTGGGGCCTCCTGTATGCCGCTCTGGTGACCACCATGTCCATCCTGATGTCCATCATCGCTACGTACACGGCCCTGTTCCCTAACAGCGACTTCTTTGTCATCTTTTTCCTCATCTTCCTCTATGGAATATCATCTGTGAGTAGATCTGCTGCAGAGGGGAAATAAACATGTCTAGTCGTATCTATTCATGCAGATATTTCTGTCTCTGCAGACGAATATGATTTTGTTTGTGACGCTCAAAATGACTATTTTATCATTTCAACATCAACATGTATTTCCAGAAACAATATATCTGTTATTCTGGATAATCCTCAGACCTCACTGTGAACAGTTTTTTTTCATTTAAGCTGCTTTCTACTGAAGAAACATTTGTGTTCTCGTAAGGCGATTTTAAAAAGCAGGATAAGCTTTGTTTGTTCTACGCTGCATCATTCATAATTCCTGTGCCACATGGGAATACATTAGCTTTCCAGTGATTGCCATGGAAACAGCAAAATAAACCAGTAATATTTTAACACCATTGTTGAGTCAAAATCCTGATTTCTTTCCCTTCTTCCTGTCTTTCTTTCTGCCTTCTTTCCATCTTTGCTTCTCAGATCTTTTTCTCCTTCATGCTGACTCCGTTATTTAAGAAGCCCAAGTTTGCCAGCACGGTGGGCTCCATGCTGACGGTGGTGTTCGGCTGCCTGTCGCTGTTCACCGTGCTGATGAAGGACTTCCCGCAGCCACTGGTCTGGCTCCTCTGTCTGCTCTCCCCCAGCGCCTTCTCAATCGGGATTGCACAGGTGACAAATACACAAGCACCAAGTTCCACTAGTCCAATGCCGCATAATCTTTTTTTTTCATATTAACAAGGAATCAAATGACTACATGTACATCACAACAACAGTTATCTCATGACACTTTTCATGTAGAGCAGGTCAAGACCATAATCTTCAATTTACAGAGACCCAGCATTCCCCCCCATGAGCAAGCATATGGCGACAGCGGCAAGGAAAAACTCCCCCATTAACGGGAAGAAAGCTTGAGCAGAACCGGACTCTAGGTGGGCGGCCATCTGCCTGGACCGGTTGGGGGGGAGGGAAGGAGTGAGAGAGAAAGACGGAGAGAAAGAGAGAAGCCAAGTTAGTAACATGTATTAATGGGACTTGAATGTGTACAGATGGAGAGGGAGAGGAGGACCAGCATAACTAGGGGCTGGTCCAAGGCAAGCCTGAGCTGGCCCTAACTATAAGCTTTACCCAAAAGCAAAGTTTTAAGCCTACTATTAAAATGGAAGATGGTTCCCACAGGAGAGGAGCCTGATAGCTAAAGGTTCTACTTTAGGAAACTCTAGGAACCACCAGTAAACCTGTGTTCTGGGAGCGCAGTGTTCTAGTGGGATAATGGGGTACTATGAGCTCATAAAGTTATGATGGTGCCTGACCATTAAGGGCGTTGTAGATGAGGAGAAGGATTTTAAATTCTATTCTGGATTTTACAGGAAGCCAGTTCAGAGAAGCTAAAATGGGAGAAATATGATCTCTTTTCCTAGTTTTTGTCAGTACACATGCAGCTGCATTCTGGACCAACTGGAGAGTCTTTAGAGACTTGTTGGTGAAGCCTGATAATGAAGAATTGCAGTAATCCAGCCTAGAGGAAACACATGCATGGACTAGTTTTTCTGCATCTTTTTGAGACAGGATGTGTCTGATTTTTGCAATATTAAGTAAGTGAATAAAGGCAGTCCTTGAGATTTGTTTTATGTGTGAGTTAAAGGACATCTCCTGATCAAAGATAACTCCCAGATGCCTTATGGTGGAGCTGGAGGCCAGGGTGATGCCATCCAGAGTAGCTTTATCGTTAGATAAAGAGTTTCTAATGTGTTTAGGGCCAAACACGATAACTTAAGTTTTGTCTGAGTTTAGTGGTAGAAAATTGCAGGTTATCCAGGTCTTTATGTCCTTAAGGTATGCTTGGAGTTTAGTTAACTGATTGGCTTCATTGATTAAATATAATTGGGTATCATCTGCATAGCAACGTAAATTGGAACTGCGTGTCTAACTTTTGTGTGCATGGAGGATTCATCATTAACGTGTACAAACTGAGATCGATCTGGTAAATGGGATTTAAACCAGCTTAATGCACTTCCTTTAATGCTAATTAAATGTTCCGGTCTCTGTAAAAGGATGTGATGGTCAACGGTGTCTAACAAGACAAGCACAGAGAGAAATCCTCCAGGAGGCAGACGCGGTTTCTATGTGGTTTTAGGTGGATAACTGCTCTGATGGAAGTGAAGAGAAGTGCGTAGTTGTGCAGCTCTGCCTCCTGGCTGTCATGATTTTGGTTTAATAAACTCAGCCATATATTCCTAGATGTGAGAGCTGCATCATCTCTCCTAATCCACCGAACAGGTTTTCCCCAGAAAGTCGACAAAGCCCAAGTCATTTGCTGGGTCGTCATTCCTTTTTTATTTATTAATTTATAAAGACACTGCAATGAACATTTCTGTAAATGTGCCAGTTTTAGCCAGCTGGCTTTCAGCTGCAGTCCTTTAGCTAGATGTTGTGAAAACCAATGAAGTTAAAAATTCATGTCACTGTTTTGTTTTTTGTTTTTTTTTACGGCCCACTAGTGTACTCTTTTGGTTTCAGTCTCACTGCTTTCATACTAGTTTCCTGATGCAGCAGGCAGCTGTTTTCTGCTCTAATAAACTCACTGTACATCACCTGCCCAGCAGCAGACAGACAGAATTAGCCACCAGCTGGTGAAGAAACATCAAGCTGCTTTTTCCTTCACATGTATGTGAAGACCGGAGCTACAACTCCAGATTAATCCTAATGTTGCTCTCTGTCTATATGTGTGTAAATAAACAACTAACATGTTACATCAGCTTTACAAGGTGATGGGAAATAAATAACTGCAGGTTTAACAATAATAAGCTAAGATTGATCTATTAGGAGCCATGCAGTTACCAGATAATAACACAGAGAGTGGAGGTTTATAACCGCGGCTGTAAATGTGTGTTCATACATATTTCAGGTGGTTTACCTGGAGGCTCAGGGAGACGGTGCTGTGTTCTCCTCTCTGGCTAACGGCCCTCATCCTCTCTACGTGCCCCTGCTCATGCTGGTTGTGGACTGCATCCTCTACCTTCTGTTGGCTGTCTACCTGGACCAGGTGCTGCCAGGTATGTACACACACACACACGCAAACACACAGTATAGCTGAATATAATTGAAAGCTGCGATGATTTGTCAATTAATCAATTAGTCGGTTGATAGGAAATTAATTTGCAAGTATTTTTATTTGTTTTGAGTAATTTTATTGAGAAAAATGACAAAATAATCAATAGATTAGCTGATTTCTGCAGCAGTTTCCCTGTGGAATCACTTTAATTTTCACTTATTATTATTGTTATTATTATTATTGTTGTTGTTGTTGTTATGTCTAATGCCAATTCCATTTTGTCTGACTCGCAGGTGAGTTTGGAATGAGGAGGTCCTTGTTGTACTTCCTGAAGCCGTCCTATTGGTCCAAACGCAGAAAGCGCTACGTTGAAGTGAGCTCGGTGTACGACACGGAGGTGAACGGCACACCCGGCGGGGACGAGTCCGTCGAGCCCGTCTCACCCGAGTTCAGAGGGAAAGAGGCCATCCGGTAAAAGTCTGAACTTGCATCTGAGTGTCAGCTGGATGAAGAGTTCTGTTTTGTGTTGTTTGGGTCGCTACAGTTTGATCTAATGCAGCAGCATCGCTCAGGGTGTTCAATTCACATTTTAATGCAGTTTTAGCATAAATGATCTAAATTTAAAGTATGCATTCAGAGGATGAGCCCTTTGATTGAGGAAATCAGTGTCAGACTCGGTTAGAAACGCAGCCTAGATCTGATCCTGGTTTGCCGCCAAACACTGCTGTCTGATTGGTTGAGGAGAGCCAGCGGGACCAGGCTATAACCTGAGAGCTGCTTCTGTGTTTACACCTCTCTCATTTCAGTTTTTTATTTATCCATCTCTGGCAGCATCAACAACATCTGCAAAGTGTACAAAGAGAAGGACAACGTGGTGGAGGCTCTGAGAGGTGAGTCATTGAACACTTCAACTGGATCGGCTCATTTCAGGGTCAGAGGCGTCTCAGATATGTATTGTATAATGTGAACCTGCTGCTCTTCACAATGTGTCCAGCGACTGAAGTAGAGCTGAAAAAATAACACTTCACACAAGTTCTGCTTTAATAACATCAGTTCACATGTGCAGCTTTTAACATCTGTTGCTCCATTTATTCAGGCAAAAAAACATAATACAAATGTAATATAATCAGACTACAGCATGATAGTTATAAGAGAAAATAGACTGCTTATTGGGGTTTATTAAGCATCTAAATGGTTTCTATAGAAACCTATGGCAGGTGGTAATTTGCACATGCCTACATTAGCATGTCATTGCTGAAACAATATATTCTTCAGGCTGACTGTGTCTGTGTTCTAATGTTAATCTTCATTTTCTGAGTAACAGATAAATATTCTGTGTGAGGTATGGTGATACATAGAGCTGCAGCAACTATTTTGATGATCAATTCATCGTTTTGAGTCATCTGATTAGGAAAAAATGCTCAATTCTCTGGTTCCAGCTTCTTAAAAAACATCTTAATTAATCGGAAACTATTTTGTTAATTGTTTAATCTTTTTTTTTCAAGTAAAAATGCCAAGTATCTGATGGTTCCAGGTCCTCAAATGTAAAGATTTGCTTGTTTTTCCTTCTCATGTATTTAATATATTAACATGTTAGACTGTTAGTCAGTCAAAACGTTGCCATTTTCACTATTTTTTCAACATTTCATAGTCATTTGTTAAAGCTGTAGTACATTTTCGGTTGCATCTTGGGTTTTGGGAAACAGTGTTCAACATTTTTCACTATTTTCTGGCATTTTATATTATTATTTTATATTACAGATTAATCAATAATGGAAATAATTGTCAGTTGAAGCCCGAATGATCTGCACTGTAACGCTGTGATCCTCAGATTTGCTCTTCATGATGTTGTCCCTCATCTGTCTTTACCTCCCCTCTTCCAGGCTTGACGTTTGACATCTACGAGGGTCAGATCACGGCTCTGCTGGGACACAGCGGGGCGGGAAAATCCACTCTCATGAACATCCTGTGCGGCATCTGCCCGCCCACCAACGGCTCGGCTACCATCTACGGCTCCCCTGTGGCAGAGATTGCAGACGGGTCGGAAATGAAACAGCTGGTGGGAATTTGCCCCCAGTTCAACATCATCTTTGATGTGCTCACCGTGGAGGAGCACCTGAAGATATTTGCCGCCATCAAAGGGATCCCGCCGGCAGACATCGATGCTGAGGTAATGTGACGGCGGCGCTGCTCTAAACGCCTGCAAAAGAGCGTCTGGTGGGATTCGTCCGGGAGGATTTGTGTCTGATATGAAGTTTTTTTTTTCACTTTCACATAATGTTAGAAACATTCAGCGTGTTTACATGCACTTATGTAACCAGGTTACTCAGGGAAACCGGGTTATGTGGGTAATGGGGGAACGTGTTTACATGCACTTATGTAACCAGGTTACTCAGGGAAACCGGGTTATGTGGGTAATGGGGGAACGTGTTTACATGCACTTATGTAACCAGGGGCCTCATTTGTAACTGTTGCTATGCACAAAACAAGGATTGAAAGATATATACGTCACGTCATGCCTGTACCGAAGCTCTGACTCGTGCGTACGAGTGTTTGGGGGACAGGCGAGGGGGCGACGCAGATGGTGAGGTGGTGAATTGAAGCCCGATTGTATAATAATCCTCTCACACATTTAATTTCACTTAATATAAAAGTTATATCCATAGATCCACCTTATCATAAACTTTCAAGTCAGCAGTTTTACTAGTGCTTGTGTTTGTGGTGAACCCTTTCAATTTTAAAAAGATATAAGCCGACTGAAATCTTAACTTATTGCATCTGTGATTTATTATTGAACAATTAATTAAATATTGAGTGCAATGCGCCGTCTCACCATCACATCCCCAACCCCCAGAGCGCAGAGTAGACGGCCAGGCTGTGTGGTGTATAGTGATGCTGAGAGGTCAGGATGATGTCAGGATGATGTCAGGATGATGTCAGGATGGTGGCAGGATGGTGGCAGGATGCGGTCAGGATAGTGGTGGGATGATGTCAGGATGCGGTCAGGATAGTGGCGGCATGATGTCAGGAAGCGGTCAGAATGGTGGCAGGATGATGTCAGGATGCGGTCAGGATGGTGGCAGGATGCGGTCGGGATAGTGGCGGGATGATGTCAGGATGCGGTCAGGATGGTGGCAGGATGCGGTCAGGATAGTGGCGGGATGATGTCAGGATGCGGGCAGGATGCAGTCAGGATGCGGAAGATGGAGGGATTCTGTAAAGTCTGGCTCGTCTTTCCCCAATTTTCCGTGTGAATATACCGATTCCTTCTCACCTCAACTACTTTAACGAACTGATGAAACTATCAGTTGTAGAACTCCAAGATGACATCAGATAACTTTAAGAATTGCAGAACAGAGCGCTAACATATTTTAAATGTGCACGTGTGCAGCAATGCTCTTCTTGGCATCTTCCTCCATGTCTCTGTGTCATTGTTTCATTTGTTGCACCGACTGCATCAACAGCTGCTGCAGCTGTGAGCCTCTCAGACGCTGCTGTTCTCTGCAGGAACGACATGTATGACATCAGTATTGATGAGAGCTTTTTTATTGATCATTTAAGGTTAATTGTGGTAGCATAGGAGGTGGGATATGAGGTTCATCCATGTTTGCACATTTTCAAGTTGGATTTATAAAGGGAAAAATCCATGCATTCATGTGTTATTAGATTATCTCTTGGCCACGCTATTTTTGGCTTTTCGTTTGCACGTATACTTTCGGTTCGGATACTACACACGGTTTTATAAATGAGGCCCTTTGATACTGTAAATCTGCGTATACATGCAACAGATCAGTAACCAGATGTCTCTCCTACCGCCATCTTTATTTTGTAAGTGTGCCAACTGGTTTAAACTGCATTTGTGACAGAGCAGAGCTTTCTTTTTTTCACAGCATGAAAGTGTGTGCATTAAACAAATAGTCAGTGTTCACTGGTGGAAGCAGATTTGTTTAAACTTCTAGATGCTGCTTTGTGTTTAGTTTTGGTTTCAGTCGAACTTTCAGAGGATTTATTTATCATCCAGCTGCTCTGCTGTGCTTTCTCAGTTTGCAGTCGACTGTTATGCATCTGTGTAGTCATAAAAAACCAATTAGAAACCCGGTTACACATATACATGGCAGAGAAATAGCCGCTCCCCAAGAGAAATCTACCTGATCCTCTAACCCAATTATGGAAACCACGTTTCTCGTTGACTGATATCGGAGAAATGGATGTCAACTGGTTAATTACAAGTTCAAAGCAGTGAATACAACTTGGAAAACAGGAATTTTATATGATCAGATATAACAGAAGCTCATTCAACAACATAATCAAACATTAATTACATTATTTTACTCCAGTTTAAAGGCCTATTTTGTTAAGCGTTTTGAATAAAAGTATGTAAGTACTTGTTGAGCAGGCGTCTTCTTGAGTTATCAGTCTGATGTTTGACTCTCTGATAGGTTTCCAAAGTGCTGAAGGATCTGGACTTGGAGAAGATCATGACTGCTCAGGCCAAGAATCTGAGCGGAGGCCAGAAGAGGAAGCTGTCCGTGGGCATCGCCATTCTAGGAGATCCCAAGGTACCCGCAGCTTCTGACAGACCAGTTCTCATATAGTTTGTGTGGGTATACCGGGTCACATGTTGGTGGTTGTTGTGTTAGATCCTGCTCTTGGACGAGCCCACGGCAGGCATGGACCCCTGCTCCAGACATCAGGTCTGGTCGCTGCTGAAGAACCGCAGAGCCGGCAGGGTCACTGTGCTCAGCACACACTACATGGACGAAGCCGACATCCTCGCTGGTACCAACGCTTCCTCTTACATAACACGCACAGACCCACAGGCACCAAAACCATTAGACACATATCATCCCAGTTTGGAAACTAAGAGTCTCTCTCTTTTAATCCCTTTTTAAAAGTCAGAATTAATTAGACTTAAATTGTGTAAATAATTGATTAGAATTACATACAATGTTTGTAAGAGATGCAAGTTTCACTAAAGTCCTCATCTTTTAAATTCTGCTGTTTGCTGCATGTCAGCATCTGAGGAAAGTTAGACTTTTAACTACTCATAGTTGCACTATGAAGACTTGGGTTTATTTTTAGCTGCAGTTACAGAATCTGTGCTGGATCTGTTGTTCCGGTTAAAGACAGATAAAGTTGTATTTTATCTCCTTATCTCCAGATCGCAAAGCTGTGATTTCTCAAGGACAGCTGAAATGTGTCGGCTCTTCCTTGTATCTCAAGATCAAGTGTGGTGTCGGATATCATCTCAGGCCAGTAGATTCTGCTTTTCTGCTGCATTTTATTGCTGCAACCTTCGTGGCCCCCTAGTGGATGTTTTTTATAGATATAGATAGTCTGATGTATGATAGCTGCCTGCATCCTTACAACCTGTGCCTTAACCACATAAAGCTCTTAATTTAACTAGATGTTTTCCTCCCTCACAGAATGTCTATCAATGAGGAATGTGAAGCTGAGCAGATCACGTCATTGGTTGAGAGGCACGTTCCCAAAGCGAAGTTGGCTCGGCAACACGAGGCAGAGTTGACCTTCACTCTGCCCTTTGAGAGCATGGACACTTTTTCAGGTCAGATCACAGAGAATATTTCCCATCTCAGTTTGTTTTATTGTTCCACACAGACAACTGCCCAGAAAAAAAAAGATTCATTTGCATAGTTTCCTCTGATTTCCGTCCTTGTTACCGTCTGTATCGTCCCCACATAGTGAAGCAAACCCAGACAAATGCTAAAATAATTACTGCAAGTCAATTCTGACTCAGCTTTGGCTGCAACAGCAGTGGAACAGCAGCAGGTAATGACTAATTTTCCTTTCCTAGGCTTGTTCTCTGAGCTCGACTGTCAACCTAATCTGGGAATTATCAACTATGGGGTTTCCATGACGACACTGGAGGATGTTTTTCTCCGTTTGGAGGCAGAAGCTGAAGTGGACCAAGCTGGTGAGAGCAGCAATTAATGCTAATTGTTACATTTCTTTCATTGCATTCGTCTAAACGAGTATTTTCTGTGTTCGTCTCATGTCTGCAGACTACAGCGTGTTCAATCGGGAGCAGACGGAGGATGAATCCGACAACTTCTCTCAGGACGACACGGACCAGCGGCTGCTGACGTTCTCGGACAGCAAGTCAGATGTGGTGTCGGGTCACGCTCTGTGGCGACAGCAGTTCAGCGCCGTGGCCTGGCTGCACATGCTCAACATGCGCAGGGAGAGGAAGGCCTTCATTTATACGTGAGTGTTCAGAGGAAAAAAAAAAAAAAAAAAAGAGGCAGTCCCCGCTACGGTTCATCCTCTACACCATTGTAGGAGTCAGCTCAAGGACAGATGACACAGTTGTTGTCAGCCTGCTTCATAGAAATGAGTCATCACATCGGCCTGATGATGTCTTTCTCAGATTGAACATTCCCAAAAACCAAAGTTAGGTCATTGATTCCTGGAAAACAGTATTTCCATCTCCCCAAAGTACTGTTAGAGGACAAGACGTAGAGATTGTAGAGAGCAAGAGTACCTTGCATTGATAAGAAACTAGCTTTGATTTGAACAGTGAGACTTTATGAACTGTCTTCAGAAAGAGGCACATAAAGAAAGCATTAAACTTTGTTGAAGCAGTTGTAGACACTGTACAGTCCATCACACCATCAGTAATAATTATACAAATGTCCAAATAAAAATACAATCATCTTGTATTTTTGGAGAGAAAGCATGTTGTTTAGCTGGCCCTTTCTCTAAAGATTGTGAACCCAAACTAGACAGCTTTATACCTCTCCAGAAGCAAAGCTAAAACCAGTCTGGTCCCTAAACGGACACTAACAGAGACCTCATGGTCAATCAATAACTTCAAACATGGACATCCTTCGACTTTAGCTCGTCTAGGTACCTCATGATCCACACAGTCTCTGAAACAGTAGGCTTAAGACAAAGATATCTCTAGCTAACCCCAGAGGTCAGCAAGCAGCCTTCAGATAGAAACAGTTTCAAGAGTTCAACTAGTCTAGGAGCAGGATTTCTTCACCGACATGTTTTCTTTCACAGTATAAAAGTCTTGCTGTGTTTTTATTGTGTTCACGGTTTTGTGTTTTTGATCTGATCTGAACATCCCGTCACCTTCTCTCGCAGTCTGGCCTTGTTCCTGGTGTTTGTCGCCGCCGTGCTCGTCCTGTCTCTGGCAACGGGAAACATCCAGATTCACTCGCCGGACCGTCAGTTCCTGCCCATTTACCTCCTCAAAAGGAACCAGGCACCCCGGAGATACACCACCAGCCTCCTGGTCCAGAACTCGTCAGGTGAGTCCACGGGAGATTTTCTTAAGTGTACGATTTCATGACCAGAGGAAACAAGCTGATATTTTTGCATCCGGATGTTGGCAGCAAAACAGAAACGTAGACGTTGTATTAAATGATGTTGCAGGTTGTTCTCTCGGCGAGACCTCAGATTACCTCTCCGTCAGGAAGTGCTGCATGCTGTAAATATTGTGACTGCTGCACAACTTGTAAATTACAACAAAGTGTCCCACGGGTGAAACTCTAACCCTCCTCCTCTTCCTCGATGATTTATCCTCTGAATGTTCTCCTTTCTCCCGACAGGCTCTGATATTTCCGACTTCATCCACAACCTGGAGTCTCAGGACATCAAGGTGGAAATGATGAAACAGGGCGACTACATGGCCGCAGCTCCTCACAGCGCTGCCATCAACGTAACAGGATCCAGCAAGGTCATTTTTCATATCGGGACAGATTGAATTTGTACTTTTTTTGATATTGGGTATTTTGATGATGAGCATCAGATGTGGGCATCACCTCCACCTACTGTTGCAGATGAAGAGCTCTTTGTTTGAGGGCTGCTGAGTCCTCTTAACTGAGAGCTTTTTTTTTTTTTTTTAATTTCAATGGAGTGGAGTTCACCTTTCTGTCTCGTTAACAGGGTTTCAGATACAGCGTTGCGTTCAACAGCACCACGGTCCACTCCTTACCTATGGCTGTCAACATACTAAGCAACGCTCTTCTAAGAGGTCTGAACGGTTCCGGACACATCCGAACGTGGACCAAACCCTTTGATTATGTGAGTATTTGTTTCCTTCTTCCCTGTTTCCTTCCTGCCATTTAAAGATATTAAACGTTTCCACGGTGATAATCCTTCAGCAAATCCCGGACGCCACGTCGTACGCGCTGGTCTACATAGAGGCCATCATACTGGGGATGCTGGCAGCTGGGATGCCGGCCTATTTCGCCATGGACCACACCCGGGACAGAGAGGTAATCACTTTCTCCCACTGATTATGATTTAAGCGATTATTTCATCTGTCAAGCAAGGCATTGTGATAATAGATGTCAGATACATTAACTTACCGTATATGTTGACTTGTATTTTTGCTTGTTTTTTGTCGTAATTCTCTCTTCAGATCAAGTGTCGCTCTACGCTGCGTATCTCTGGTCTGGTGCCGTCAGCGTACTGGTGCGGTCAGGCGGCAGTGGACATCCCCTTTTACTACCTCATCCTGTCCTGTATGAACATCATCCTCTTCTCTTTCCACACTGGAAACCTGCTCAACTCCAGTAACCTCACTGCTGTGGTCCGTACCGCTGCTTTATTATATTTAATGCTTTACAAACACATACACACAAACGTAGATAGAACTGAAATAAGACGAAGAATATAGCCGTTCCTTCCTCTCCTTGTATGCATACATAATGAAGGGTGAGAAGTAGATGTCCTGAATGTTTCCATACTTGATGTGACCACCGTTCCACCTTTTTTCACATATTTAGATTTAACTTTTAAGGCAACAGATATGGGGCAAAACACCCAAATTAGCCTTAAAAAAACATGGTAATATCAAATACATAATACTTAATGTATTGTAAACCTTTTGTAAGACGTCTCCTCTTCCTCTCTTAGGTGCTGTGTACTGTTGGTTTCGGTCCAGCTATGATCCTCTTCACTTACGTGTTCTCTTTCGGCTTCGCTCGAGTCCAGAGCAACAGGGATTTCTTCTCTGTCATCTCCATGATGGTGAGACAGGACGCTATGATCACGATATCTAAAAGAAAATACATTTTTTAAACTGTAATTATATGTATCTAATGTCATACGTGCGCGCACATGTGATCCTGAAAGAGCTCCAGCTGCTCGTTATCAGAGCCACGTTAAATGGTTTTGACTCATATCTCAGGTGTGCGTGGTGTCGGCGTCGGTGGTCCAGCTGTCGTTTGTGAACGACAACCCCGGACTGACCAGAAACCTGCACAACGCCTTGTGTTTCTTCAACCCTCTGTACCCTCTCATGGGCTGCCTCAACTGCATCACCAAGGTAGGAGCTCAACCGGGGGTTACCTTTTTGTACACTGTACGCCTGATTTAACCCGATTTTTAACCCCAGATTTCTGCCAGATCAGTTGTTATTTCTAGGGCTGTAGTCAACCAAAGACAATCTTGGTTGACTGAAATCGTACATTATCTTCTACTAACCGATCAGTCGCGGGGCGGTTGGATGTAACGGGACAGAGTGCACAGTGAACTCTGCAGTCACACATTTCTCCGCGTCGGTTAGGCTAACCCATTGTTGCTAACTTTGGAGCTAACCCCCTTCACTTCTCCAGCACTTGGGGAAACAACAGACTTGACTTTTTAGCATTTATAAACTGTTACACTGGAGTCTGTACTGTACATTTACTGCTAGACTGACAACTTACCGCTAACCTTTTCCTCTTCTCCGCTCGCATCCACCGTCACTTTCCTGCCGCTCATTCGTTCCCGCTCGCTAAGCAAACGTACTACGCAATGACGTATTCCTACTCTACCAATAGTTTCCCAGGCAACGACACGGAGGTACCGGAGCAGCGCTGCACAGAGACTCCCAAACACTACTGATTTCCGAATGAATGGATATTTGGCGTTGTTTTTGACATTAAAAAAATGTTTTGGCCTGTTGGGAGTTCTTGTTGTTATAATTATAGGAGAAACACTGATTCAGTAAACGTTCAGTAAACGTTGAGTACAGTTAGACCCAGCAGTCTCCATTAGGTCGGGCGAGTTCAAAGTTGTGAAAACAACGGGGGTGTTTTGAATACCCCCGTTTTCACAGGTGATGTGTTAGTCTGTCCCTCCCGCCGCAGGAAATAATGGATTACTCCTGGAAAGCTATTGATGTCGCACTTTTCTCCTAATGAAAGTAACACGGAGATTATTCGACCAATGAGAATTTGGTCGGACGAGAGCATATGACCAACTAATCGACCAGTCTAGAGACTACAGCCCTAGATATTTCACATGCAGTTTGAGGTCACTACACTTGATTTGGCTCTCAGGCAATCAGTTCTATTTCTGGCTTGTGAGATATTTTGGTCGGCTGTCCACGCTCCGATTCCCACAATTCAGCATAGAGTTACCTTGATGTGCTTTTTGCAAGTAAACAATAACAAACATGTGGCAGATGAGGGAGCCTGTTGTGTGGACAGAATTTAAATGTTTCAGGATGTTTTCTTTGGACTCTTCAGGTAAATTTTGGAAGACAAGAAACAGGAATAACCTCACTTATATTTGTTCTTTGCTCCAGGCGACGTTTCTCCCGTCTCTGTATGAGGAGAACTTCTTGTGGAAGAACCTGCTCATTGCAGTCGTAGCTGTATGTATCTGATTTAAAATAAAGTGTCTAAAACATTGAAACTTACAGAATATAGAGACCTGTGTGTGTTCAGTTATAATATACATGTGTGTTTCTGTGCTCAGCCTTATCTCCAGTGCATCGTGCTGCTCTTCCTGCTCCGCTGGCTGGAGATCCGTTACGGAGGGAGGACGATGAAAAACGATCAGTTCTGCAGGTGATGATCAGATTACTGGAATTTAGTCTTTGAACATTGAGGTTTATTGGTTGTGTTTCACATGAACAGTGCAGCTTTTTAGTCTGAATTGAGAAAGTTCATGTGATAATGATGGAAGAGGCAACACGTTAAGTTTTCCTATTTAGCATTTATAAGCAGAATATGAACAGTTAAGTGGTTTATAAGACACTATAATGTATTTATAAGCAGATATAAGTGTTTATTAATGTTTTTTTCAACAACTGTAACTCCATAAGTGTTTGCTGCTGCATAAACAGATAATAAATGGAAAATATAGTAAAACACAGTTGTAAAAATATAAAATATGTCTTCATAGGAGACGTTATAATTGCTGACAAACGCTTAAAATGTCCTCATATCAGCTTATAACTACATTATAGTGTGTTATAAATGTTTATCAAACATTTATA